>NW_016820246.1:1160871-1172149 GCF_001698545.2 Rhinopithecus bieti | reverse complement strand
AGAAAACCAAACACCGCATGTTCTCACTCATAGGTGGGAACTGAACAATGAGATCACTTGGACTCGGGAAGGGGAACATCACACACTGGGGCCTATCATGGGGACGGGGGAGGGGGGAGGAATTGCATTGGGGAGTTATACATGATATAAATGATGAATTGATGGGTGCTGACGAGTTGATGGGTGCAGCACACCAACATGGCACAAATATACATATGTAACAAACCTGCATGTTATGCACATGTACCCTAGAACTTAAAGTATAATAAAATAAATAAATAAATAAATAAAATAAAATAATCCTACATATTTAGGTTATTTACAGTACTTTCTTCTGCTATCTCTATGTAACTCCTTGTTACTCCTCAGAATTACATAAAATTGTAGCTTGAGCCTACTCTAGCTCACTGACCTAAAATTTGGAATATTAATGTGTCTATTAATGTGACCATATCACCATATAGCTAACGTTTTCATTTCATTGAATCTAACTGTTTTCTCTGCTTCTTGTCATTTTTTATAAACATGACATTACACTTTTATGGTTCTCCCTGTTAATCTTCGTAGTTCATTCTTCTCTTCTGTAAAGTAAAATATAGTAATCCCTCCTTGGATACATTCCATGTCCCCCAGTGCATGCTTGAAACCATGGCTGCTATCAACCTTCCTTTATCTACTTTATTTCTTTATTCTCTTTACTAGCTGTTGATTTTACTCAAGCCCCTGACTTTACATAACACCTCCAAAATTATTCCATGTACTTTTCTAGTCTCAATATCTCCCTTGAGCTTGAATATTGTATGATAACCTACTGGGTATCTAACTTTTAATATGACATCTCATATTTAATATAATCAAAATAGAGTTCTTACTTCAAAATACTCTTTCATAAACAATTGTGTTGTCCAGTGTTTCTCATCTTATTTGTAACATTATCTACACCATTGATCAAAGCAAAGATTTAAGTCATTCTTATTATAGTGTCTCTTTTATCATTATTATTCACATCACATTACTCAACAAATATTGCCATTTCCCATCAGTCTGTATTTGTACCATCTTGTCTATAACATTAATGCTACCATACAAATCTTAGTAACCTGAAAATATTACCCCTGTTAGTTTCTTTTTTCCCATTTTATTTTTTCATAATTGAACCTCTACTGAGTAACCAAAAGGGCTTTGAGTACCCTCCATGATGAACATTTTACTATGGACACACTGACACACCGACTCATCTAAAATATGAGATTATGCCTCTTCTCTGAACCCCAACTGATGGCTGTTTCTTGTATCCAATTCTTTCCAGGCTTTGCTCTGTAGTTTTTCCTACTGTTGTAAATACTCTTTCTCTCTTCTGGATATTTCTCTCTATTAACAAATCTTCCATTATTGATAACTTCTTCAACTTCTAAATTGATCACTGGCATGATGCTACTAAATGTGACCATCTTCTTTAACCACAAAGATCATTAGTGAGTTGATGCTTCCTTTGTATACTTAGCTATAAATTTTTTACTATATTTGAATATATATGTGGATGAGTTTTATGTGCTGTGCCCACTTTAACACTTTTTTCTTCATCTGTACACCAGTCTCGTGTTTCCAAGTTGCAGTTTACTTTTTATAATTAACTCCACCATAACTGTGAGTCAGTATAAATCAATATACATATATATTCACAGCATTAATTAAATTGTATTTTAACATTCATAACTGCTTTATACATAAGACAACTAGTTAAAGGTTGGTGTTAGTTTAAATTGAATAAGCTGCCACTTATATCCTGTAGATTGAGGACAGAGGGGTGTTTTCTTACCTCCAAACAACCACATTAATCCCACAGAAATGACACTTAGCTACACTGAAATGGCTGAAATGATAGAACTGGAATTTGGATTACAGATAGGAATGAAGACGATCAACATTCAGGAAAGAGTCCAAATCCAATCCTAGTGAGAGGAGGTTCCAGCTGGGCTTCCTGGGTAGAGTAGGGGCTCAGAAAGCTGTGAAATTCACTCATTTCCTGCAACAGGACTTACTTTGGTCCTGGATGAATAATATTGAATATTAATATTACTAACATAAGAATTTGTGCATGTGTTTTTTCCCAAGAAAGCTATACACAGTGAAACTTCTGCTGTAAGCTTCCCTGTGTCCTCGCTCCTTCTCTCCCTCCCCCCCCAAACTAAAAGGAATGTTAAAAGCCCGTTTTTCTGTGACCAACAGACCTTATCTATGCTCCCAATTCTGATTCCTCGTAAACACAATTTGTAATATCCTGTGAGATCCTGTCTCCTTTGCCATGCCTCTACAAGGTTATAAAGTAAATAAAACTTGAATTACAATTCCAGTTTTCCTCAAGATCTGAGACATGTTAATTGTCTTTGTTTCTCACTCCGCTAACATCTTCCCACCGCACGTATTTCCCCGCCTTAAAGAGTTTAAAAGGTGATCAAAAAATCTAACACTGGCTACCCGCTTGGGACCCCTTCCATGCTGTGGAAGCTTTGTACTGTCATTCTACTCAATAAAGCCTACAGTTTTTTTTCTCTCAGTCCAATCCATGTCTCTCTCTCACTGTGGGCTGCCACCACACCAAATCTTTGGCGTGGCTTAAGGCAAGAACCTTTGGCCTTACATTTTGGCAAGTCAGCCAGGAGGATCTCCAGGAAAGGCATTTAGACCATCATGTGGTGAGTATGATTGGACCTCTTTCGCTTGCTATTCTGTCCTGTCCTTCCTTAGAATTCGGAGTCTAAACCAGGCACCTGTTGGCCACTTAAAGGCAATTAGCGGGGCTGCCGGACTAAAGACACAGGTGTCAGGCTGTCTGGAAAAGGGCTCTCTAACAACCCCCGACCCTCTGGGGCTGGGAACGTTGGTTAGTCTGGACCCAGTTCCTACTCTTTCACTTTCCGTGGTGGTCCCGAAGTATACCCGGGAGTTCTCAGTGGGTGTTCTAGTCTCCCAGATTTCCTGATTGAGACCATGACCCCACAAGAGGCTCCCCCTGCAGGGGTTACTGAGCGTGACACTGCTACATCTTCTGACCCCTGCCTCCTGGGTTCCTAATGTCTGCCGGCTAGACTTCTTTCCTATCTCGCAAGCAAGATTATTCCTGCTAGGCAGGATCAAGATTCCCTATTTAGAAGTCTAAAATTCGTGGGGCGGTGCCCAGAAGATCCCTGTTCATAGTGCCCTCCAGGGTTTAGGCAAGTGTCACCATTGATGGCTATTTTGAAGGGCCAGTTTCCCCACCATAGTGTATGGTCCCCCACATCAGGACAATTTAAAGACAGGTCTGTAATTTTCATGTGGATAATAGAAGCCTTAGGGCATTTCCTCCACTGCTCCCCAGACAGACTTTCCCTTCCTTGGGGCCTCTCAAGTACAATCTGGGTGCATGGGTACAGCTCGTAGAGCCGTTGAATTGCTATTTGAACCATTCATTAGCTGATATTGGAAGGAAGAAAATATAGTCAGTTGAGACACAGGATACTGGTACCAGCTTAAGAGAGGGGCTTACTCCTTTGATGGCAAGTCGGGACAGAAGGCTAGAGTACAGCAGCTGTTCTCTTGGCCCTGGCCTAGAGGACATCCACCACCCCCTTTAAGCTTACTAAGCTTCCTGTCACTAATTCAGAGATTCCTCCTTGAAGAACAGTTTTATGGTCAGGCCCACGTAAATTGGGCCTTAGCACGCAAACATCAGTGGTGCCCCCGACCCAGGGCTTGCCACCCTGGAACAGGTAGGACGCATTGGCCGAAGGACCAAAATAAATCCAACAGTCCTTGTGCCCCATTTAGTGGTCAATGGGCACACGGCAGGGGCAAGGGAAGTTTCCATCCCGGCGGTAAGCATGGTTAAATCTGGTAGATGGAGGGCTCAGAAAAAGCGGCCATGAGCTTTGAGCACAACTGGACCTGACCCTTGGGGGTCGCCCTGAGGGAAGATGACTCCCAGGACTTACCAGGGGTGCAGACATCCCTGTGTTTACAACTCCAGAAGGGCACCACACCTTCAACACCGGACACTCCCTTAAGATGCATCGTGAATAACTGGGACAAATTTGACCCTGAAACCTTAAAAATGAAGCGGCTGATTTTCTTCTATACCACTGCCTGGCCACAGCATTCCTTACAAAATGGAGAAACTTGGCCCCCTGAGGGAAGTATTAATTATAACACCCTTCTACAACTGGATCTTTTCTGTAAACACGAAGGTAAATGGAGTGAAGTCCCTTATGTACAGACTTTCTTTGCCCTTCATGACAATACTGACCTGTGCCAAGCCTGCAAGCTTTGCCCAAATGACAAAGGCCCACAATTGCCTCTATACTTAAGGCCTCTTCCCTCAGCCCCACTCTCCTCCCCCACTGACTCTACTCCATCCGGCCCCACTGAAATGTTAAAGGCACACCGGAAAGAGAATGTAAACTCCATGAGCCAGGCACCCAAACTACGTCCCTTACAAGCAGTAGGAGAATAATTTGGGCCTATTCACCTGCATGCCCCCTTCTCACTCTCAGATTTAAAACAAATAAAGGCAGATTTAGGGAAATTCTTAGATGATCCTGATAACTATATAGATATCCTGCAAGGAATGAGACAGTCCTTTGATCTAACATGGAGAGATACCATGTTGCTTCTTGATCAGACTTTAAGTCCTACCGAAAAAGAATAAGCTTTAGCAGCAGCCCAGCAATTTGGGGATCTGTGGTACCTTAACTAGGTAAGTGATCAAATAAGGCTGGAGAAGAGGGAAAAATTCCCCACAGGCAACAGACAGTCCCCACTGTAAACCCTCACTGGAATTCTGACTCATGGAAATTGGAGCCACAGGCATTTGCTGACTTGCATTTTAGAAGGGTTGAGGAAGACTAGGAAAAAGCCTATGAACTACTCAATGGTATCCACAATTACACAGGGAAAAGAGGAAAACCCCTCTGCTTTTCTTGAAAGCCTAAGGAAGGCCCTAAGAAAACACACCTCCCCTAACTCCAGATTCCATAGAAGGCCAACTTATTTTAAAGGATAAATTTATCACCCAATCAGTGGCTGACAGTAGGAGAAAACTCCAAAAGTCTGTGTTAGGCCCAGAACAAAATTTGGACACATTATTAAAGCGGCAACCTCGGTGTTCTGTAACAGGGACCAAGAGGAACAGGTCAAAAGGGAAAAGCAAGATAAGAGAAAGACTGCAGCCTTAGTCATGGCCCTCAGACAGGCAGACCTTGATGGCTCAAAGGGAACCAAGAGAGGAGCAGGCCAATTGCCTAGCAGGGCTTGTTATCAGTGCAGTTTACAACGACACTTTAAAAAAGATTGTCCAACAAAAAACAAACAGCTCGCTTGCCCATGTCCAAAATGCCAAGGCAATCACTGGAAGGTGCACTGCCCCAGAGGACGAAGACCCTCTAGGCCAGAAACACCCAACAAAATGATTCAGCAACAGGACTGAGGGTACCTGGGGCAACTGCCAGCTCATGCCATCACCCTCACAGAACCCCAGGCAAGTTTGACTGTTGAGGGTCAGGAAGTGGACTTCCTCCTGGACACTGGTGTGACCTTTTCAGTTTTAATCTCCTGCCCCGGACAACTGTCCTCAAAGTCCATTACTTTCCAAGAAATCTTAGGACAGCCTGTAACCAGATATTTCTCTCGCCTCCTTAGCTGCAATTGGGAGATTCCGCTGTTTTCACATGCCTTTCTTGTTATGCTCGAAAGTCCCACACCCTCATTAGGGAGGGACTTGGGCCTTGCATTTTTTCTTCCTTGTCAAGTTTGTTTCCTCCAGGATCGAGGCCATCAAGCTACAAACGGTCTTACAAATGGAACCTCAAATGAGCTCAACTCATGGCTTCTACCGAGGACCCCTGGATCCACCTGCTGGTCCCTCACTAGCCTAAAAAGTTCCCTTCTGGAGGACACCACACCTGCAGGGCCCCTTCTTCGCCCCTAATCAGCAGAAAGTAGCCAGAATGACCACCGCCCAGTTCCCAACAGCAGTTGTGGTGTCCCGTCTAGAGGGGGCCTGAGAGGAGGTTCCAGCTGGACTTCCTGGGTCGAGTAGGGGCTCAGAAAGCTGTGAAACTCACCCATTTCCGACATCAGGACTTACTTTGGTCCTGGATGAATAATATTAAAGATATATGCTTAAAATATTCCAAACTTCAGAATTTGTGCATGTGTTTCCTTCCCCAAGAAAGCTATAAACAGTGAAACTTCTGCTGTAAGCTTCCCTGTGTCCTCGCTCTCTCCCTTCCCACTCCCCTAAAACTAAAAGGAATGTTAAAAGCCCGTTTTTCTATGACCAGCAGACCTTATCTATGCTCCCAATTCTGATTTCTTGTAAACACAATTTGTAAAATCCTGTGAGATCCTGTCTCCTTTGCCATGTCGCTACAAGGTTATAAAGTAGATAAAACTTAAGTTACAATTCTGGTTTTCCTCAAGATCTGAGACATGTTAATTGTCTTTGTTTCTCACTCTGGTAACATCTTCCTGCCACTTGTATTTCCCACCTTAAAAAGTTTAAAATGTGATCAAAAAATCTAACACTGGATACCTGCTCAGGACCCCTTCCATGCTGTGGAAGCTTTGTACTGTTACTCTACTCAATAAAGCCTACAGATTTTTTTCTCTTGGTCTGATCCGTGTCTCTCTCACCATGGGCTGCTGCCACACCAAATCTTTGGCGTGGCTAAGGCAAGAACCTTTGGCGTTACACTAGGATTTTAAGGAACACAATAAAATGATACAAGAGACAAAATACAACATAGGCATCTTAAGGAAGAACCACATTCAGCTGATAAAGCTGAAAAACTCCCTTCCAGAATTTCAGAGGACAATCCTAAGTATTAACAGCAGAATCTACCATGCTGAGTTAAGAATCTCAGAGCTCAAAGACCTGCTTTCTGATGTAACTCAGAATTAAGAAAATTAAGAAAAAATAACGAAGAGAAATATTGGAGCACGAAAGAGACCAAATCTATGACTCCTTTGCGTCCCTGAAGGAAGAGAAATCAAACAACTTAGAAGACATGCTTTAGGATATTGTTCATGAAATTTCCCCCAACTCCGTTAGAGAGGGTAACATTCCAATTTAGAAAATTCAGAGAACCTGGGTGAAATACGACCAAAGAAGACCATCCCCAAGACACATAGTCCTCAGATTCTCCAGGGATAAAATGAAAGAAAAAACAATGTTAAAGGCAGCTGGTGAGCAGATCTTCTACAAAGAGGAGCCCATCAGACTAACAGAGGTACTTTCAGCGGAAACCTTACAAGCCAGAAGAGAAAGGAGACCTATGGTCAGCATTCATAAATAAAAGCATTTCCAACAAAGCATTACATATCCAACCCAAATAAAGTTCATAATTGGAAGAGAAATAAGATTATTTTCAGACCAGCAATTACCAAGGGATTTTGTTATCACATGACTTGCCTTAAAAGAGATCCCAACGGGAGTGCTAAACATTACCAGCTACTACAGAAACACACTGAAGTACATACATAGAGCAGTGACACCATAAAGCAACCAAGCAAACAAATCTTCATAACAACCAGCTAACAACATGATGACAGGAGCAAATTTGAACATATCAACATTAACTTTGAATGTAAATAGGTGAAAGTTCCCCAATCTTTAACATATATGCACCCCAAACAGGAGGAGCATATTCATAAAGCAAGTTCTTAGACACTTATAAAGAGACTTAGGCAAGCACACAGTAATGGTGGGAGACTTCAACACTTCACTGGCAGTATCAGAAAGATCACTGAGGCAGAAAACTAACAAAGATATTTAGGACCTGAACTCAATATTTGACCAAAAGAACCTAATAGATACGTACAGAATACTCCACCCAAAACTAGAGGAATATATGTACTTTTATTTGCACATGATATATACCTTAAATTGATCATACAATCAGACATAAAACAATCCTTGGCAAATTAAAAAAATCTGAAATTATACCATCCACAGTCACAGACCACAGGACAGTAAAAATAAAAATGAATCTTAAGAAAACTACTCATAACCATATAATTACATGGAAATTAACCAACCAGCTTCTAAATGACCTTTAGGTAAATAGTAAAATTAAGACAGAAATCAAGAAATTATTTGAAATTTATGAGAACAAAGATATAACATACCAGCTGAGACACAGTTAAGGCAATGTTAAGTGGGAGGGTTATAGCATTAAATGTTCACATCAAAAAGTTAGAAAGATCTAACTTTCAGAGACACAACAACAACATACTTCATTCCAATATCCCTGATGAACATACATGCTAGCTTCCTCAACAAAATAGTGGGAAACCAAGTCTAGAAGCACCTTAAAAAGCAAATTCACCACAATCAAGTTGGCTTTATCTCTGGGATGCAAGGTTGGTTCAACATATGCAAATTGATAAATAGGATTCATCACATAAACATATCTAAAAACAAAAAGAACATAATCATCTTGGATACTGAAAGTTGAAAAGGCTTTCAATAAAACTCAACATCTCGTTATCTTAAAAGCCCTCAACAAACTAAGCATTGCAAGAAGATATTTCAAAATAATAAGAACTGTCTGTGACAAACCCACGGCCAACATCATACTGAATGGGCAAAACCAGAAAACATTCCCCTTGTAAACTGGAACAAGGCAAGGATGAGCTCTCTCAACACTCCTATTCAACTAGTACTGGAAGTCCTAGACAGACTAATCAGGCAAGAGAAACAAGTAAAAGACATCTAAATAGGGAGAGAGGAAGTCAGACTCTCCTGTTTGCTGATGATACAATTGTATACCTAGAAAGCCCCATAGTCTCTGCCCCAAAGCTCCTAGATGTGGAAAAAAACAAAAAACAAAAAACAAAAAACAAACAAACAAACAAACAAACAAAAAACTTCAGCAAACTTTCAGGTTACAAAATCAATGTACAAAAATCCATATAAATATAAATATATAAAATACATAATTTAAATATAAATATATAAAATATATAAAATTTCTATACACCAACATCTTCCAAGCTGAGAGCCAATCAAGAATGCAATTCCATTCATAAGTCACAAAAAGAATAAAATACCTAGGAATACAGTTAACCAATGAGGCGAAAAATCTCTACAATGAGAATTACAAAATACTACTCAAAGAAACTAGAGGTGACAAAAACAAATGGAAAAACATTCCATGCTCATGGATAGGAAGAATCAATATTGTGAAAATGTCAATACTTCCCAAAGCAATTTATAGATTCAGTGCTATTCCTATCAACCTACTAATGACATTCTTCATGGAACTAAAAAAAAAAAAAAAAACTATTTTGAAATTTATATGGAGCTAAAAATGAGCCCAAAGAGCCAAGGCAATTTTAAGCTAAAAGAACAAAACTGGGGACATCACATTACCTGACTTCAAACTATACTAAAAGCTTACAGTAATCAAAACAGCATGGTACTGGTACAGAACAGACACATTGACCAATGGAGCAGAATAGAGAACCCAGAAAATAAGACCACACACTTACAACCATCTGATCTTTGACAAAGTCTACAAAAGCAAGCAATGGTGATGGACTTCCTATTCAATAAAAGGTGATGGGATAACTGGCTAGCTGTATGCAGAAGATTGAAACTGGACCACTTTCTTACACCATATACAAAAAGCAACTCGAGGTGAATTAAAGACTTAAATATAAAACCTAAAACTATAAAAACCCTGGAACATAACCTAGGAAATAACATTCTAACATTCTGAACATAGAACTGGGCAATTATATCATGACTAAGATTCTGAGAGCAATTGCAACAGGAACAAATCATTGACAAATGGAACCTAATAAAACTAAAAAGCTTTTGCACAGCAAAAGAAACTATCAACAGAATAAACAGACAACCTACAGTATAGGAGAAAATATTTGCAAACTGTATGTCTAACAAAGGTCTAATATGTTGCATCTATAAGTAACTTAAATTTACAAGTCAAAAACAAGCAATCCTGTTGAAAAGTGGGCAAAGGACATGAACAGGCATATTCAAAATAAGATACACATGCAGTCAACAAACAGAAGAGAAAATACTCAGTATCACTAATTATTTGAGAAGTACAACCCAAAACCACAATGAGATACCATATTACACCACTCAGAATGGTTATTACTATAAAGTAAAAAAAAATAACAGATACTGGTGAGGTTGTGGAGAAAAGGAAATGCTTATACACTACTGATAGGAATGTAAATTAGTTTAAATCGCTATTCTGGAAAGTAGTTTGGCAATTTCTGAAAGAACATAAAAGAGAGTTGCTATTCAACCTCTTGTTAGCAATCCCACTATTGGGTAGTCCGAATAAAGAAAATGTGTTCTGTCTATACCATAGAATATTACATGGTCATAAAAATGTATGAAATCATGTCCTTTGCAGCAACATGAATAGAGCTAGAGGCCATTACCCTAAGTAAACGAACACAGGAACAAAAAAACAATTATCACATATTTTCACTTATAATTGGAATCTAAACACTGAGTACTTATGGATACAAAGAAGGGAAAAACAGACCCCAGACCTACTTGAGGGTGGAGGTTGGGAGGAGAGTGAGGATCAAAGAACTACCTATTAGATACTATGCTCATCACCTGGGTGATGAAATAATCTGTACACCAAACCCCCATGGAAACCATAACCTAGGGAAAGCAAACCCTACAAACTAGGAAATACCTGGGAGCTTGGTATACACAGTATTTCATCACCTGGAAATAACAAACCTTCATATCTACCGCTGAACCTAAAATAAAAGTTTTAAAAAAGAAAAAACATGAATCATTCTAAAGCTTTAATAATTTAAGAAGTGTACACATACACTTTTTACGGTAGATGGTTTAACTTGGGAAAATTCCTGGTGATGCTGCCATGTGTTGTGAAGTTCTGGCTGCAGTCCTCAGACAAAGCAATTTTTTTCTGTGGCTTTTTTTTGTGTTATTCATAAAACAAAGTGAACTTGTAACTGTGTGCCTGCATGGTGAGACACTAGAGGGAAAGCAAACACTTGGAACCCAACCCATTAAAACCAACTAAAGAGCTTTTGGTTTCAAAATATCTGCTCAAGGGAAAACTATAGTCTCTGAAAGTTCAAAGTAAAATCCTACATCTCTCCATCCCCAACTCACATAATATTATTACTGAATAAGAATGCCACAATGTGATCTGGTGAGACAGAGAGAGAGAGAGAGAGAGAGAGAGAGACTGTGTGTGTGTGTGTGTGTGTGTGTGTGTGT
>NW_016820246.1:1141299-1156687 GCF_001698545.2 Rhinopithecus bieti | reverse complement strand
AAAAAAAAAAAAAAAAAAAAATCTATTTTCTCTATCCAAAAGGATGTGATATTTCCTTTCTATTCTTCTTCTTATGTAGTAGGTCTTATTTTGTTAATACCATTTTAAATAATATAAAATGAGTTTGTTAATATCAAATTGCCTCTAGAAAATTTAAGTGAAACTATATTTTAATAAGACCTATTAATTTAGGTATCATACCACATAATAATTGTATTTTTTAAAATTTGTGGTAGATATTATTTCCCATGTTTTATAAATTGGAGCTTAAAAAGTGACATCTTATTCATTACTGATCATATTCTGAGGCCCTCACCAGAAGCAGATGCCAGCACTATTTACTTAATTTTGTGTACAGCCTGCAGAACTGTGAGCCAAATAAACCTCATTTCTGTATAAATTACCCAGCCTAGGGTATTGCTTTCTAGCAATGCAAATAAACTAACACAGAAAATTGGTACTGAGGAGAGGGGCATTGCTGTAAAGATAACTGAAAATGTAAAAGTGGCTTTGGACCGGGGTAACAGGCTGAGGTTGGAAGAGTCTGGAGGACCCAGAAGAAGACAGGAAGATAAGGGAAACTTGGTGACTTCTTAGAAACTTGTTGTTTTGACCAAAATACCTATAGACATATGGACAGCAAACCCTGGACTGAAGAGTTCTCAGATGGAAATGAGGAAGTTGTCAAGAAATTGGAGTAAGGGTCATCCATGCTATGCCCTAGCAAAGAATATGGCTGTCACATTGTGTCTATGCCCCAGGAATCTGTGAAAGCTGAACTTCAGAGTAGTGATGACTTGTGGTATTGGCAAAAGGAATTTCCAGCCACAAAGTATTCAAACTTTGGTATGAGTGCTTCTAACAAACTGTGATCAAATACAGGAGCAAAGGAATGACTTAAAGTTGAAATCATATTTAAAAGGAAAGCAGAGCATAAAAGTTTAGACAGTGTGCAGCGTGACTCTGTGGTAAAGAAGGAAAAAACATTTATAGGGGAAGAATGCAGGTGGTCTGTGAGCAACCATTTGCTAGGGAGATTTGCCTGACTAAAATGGAGCCAGGTGCTAATAGACAAGGCAATGGCAAAAAGGCCTTGTAGGCATTTCAGGGGTCTTTGAGACTGACCGTCCCATCAGAGGCCTAGGAGACCAAGGAGAAAATAATGGTTTCAGGGAATAGGCCTGAGGTCTCACTTTTTTATGCAGCCTTGGGACTCACCTCGTTCCAGCAGCTCCAGTTCCAGCCGCAGCTCAAAAGGCCCAAGTACAGCTCCGGCTGCCACTTTGGAGAACACCATCTCCCATATGCCTTGGCAGCTTCCACATGGTGTTAAGTCTGCAGATGCATTGAATGCAGGAGTGAAGGAGGCTTGACAACTCCCACCTAGATTTTAGAAGACGTATGGAAAGGCCTGGGGGCCCAGGACCAAGCATGTTGCAGGGACAGAGTCTTCATTTGAAGTCTCTACCAGGACACTGCCTAGTGGAGCTGTAAGAAGGAGGCCACTGCCTTCCAGACTGGAGAATAGTAGACCCACCAGCAGTGTACACCTTATGCCTGGAAAAGCTGCCAGCACTCAGCTTCAGACCCTGTGAAAGCAGCCACAGGGCTGCAACCTGCAGAGCCACAGGGGCAGAGCTGTCCAAGCCCTTGGGAGCCGCCCATTTACATCAGTGTGCCCCTGGATGTGAGACACGGAATCGAGGATTATTTTGGGGCTTTAAGATTTAATGTCTGCTCTATGGGGTTTTAGACTAGCATGGGGTCTGCTGTGCCTTTCATTTAGCTTGATTTCCCTGTTTTGGAATGGAAATATTTAACCAGTTCCTATACCACCATTGTATCTTCAAAGTAAACACCTTATTTTACTGGCTCATAGGTGGAGGGAACTTAACTCAAGTCTCTGATGAGACTTTGGACTTTTTATTGAATTGATGCTTTAATGAGTTAAGCCTTTGGGGGACTTTTGGGAAGAGATGTTTACATTTTGCAATGAAAAGAACCTGAGATTTGGTGGGACAGGGAAATAATATTATGGTCTGGATATTGGTCCCCTCCAGATCTCATATTGGAATGTGACCCTTAGGGTTGGAGATGGGGCCTAGTAGGAGGTGTTGGGTCATGGGGATGGGTTCCTCATTAGTGGCTTAGTGCCCTCTCTGCAGTAATCACTGGTAATACTTTCACAAAAGATCTGACTGTTTAAAAGAGCGTGGCATCTCCCCTCTTCTCACTTGCTCCCTTGCTCACCCTGTGACACACTGGCTCCCCATTCACCTTCCACAATCATTGTAGGCTTCCTGAGGCCCTCACCAAAAGTAGATGTCTGCACTATGCTTTATGTACAGCCTGCAGAATCATGAGCCAAATAAACCTCTGTTCTTTATAAATTACCCAGCCTCAGGTATTACTTTATGGCAACAAAAATAGACTAACACATAAGAGTGCTGGCCTTAAATAGTAAATGTTTTTCTCATCTACAAACACAAAATGTTTACATAAATCATCTTATATTCTCTGCCAGTTCCAACATTTTATGAATTGGTCAGTGTAGCTGTGGGGAAACATTTTCATACATCTCTGGTGAAAATACAAATTGGTACAATACTTATGGAGTAGAATTGAACTATCTAACAAAATGGTGTATACGTTTATTTTACCACTAAAAAATTTTTCTATCTAGGAGTTTGTGTTGAACATACACTTCCGGTATATGAAAGTGTAGGTGCATAAAATTATGGATTACAGCATTGTTTGTAAATGCATCATAAGGGAAACAGTTTAAATGGCTATACCTAGAAGAGTAGTTAATAAAGTGTTATATTCACAAAATCATTATGCAACTGTAACATAGATGAAAAGATCTATATGAACTGATGAGTTATTTTAAAAATTGGAAAATAGTATCCATACATACAGAGAAATAATACTTTGTGAAAAATTAGAGAAAACATAATATGTATGTATTTGCTCCTGCATAAAGTGGTGAAGAAACACAGGAAACATAAACCAGAGATAAATAATATTAGTTACTTACATTGGAATGGATACATAAAGGGTAGAAAAAATAGAAGTGATAAGCATTGGGAATTAAACTTCTGTTAATAGACCTTTTAACAGTATGATTTTCAAATTTATGTTGTTTCAACAGCTGAAAAAAGAATTTAAACATACAGATCAAAAGGAATAGTAAAATGTACTCATATACACAGGCATAAATTAAAGTGTTTTTCAAAAAATAGGATTAATATACTAAAGGAGGAAGAAAAAAACCTTAACAGTATTAGAACTATATACTCTTAGAGTAAACACATACACTGTACTTTGGTTAGCTGCTTCATTTTTCTTTTCTTTCATTGTTCAGAACGAGAAAAGCACCATGTACTCCAGGATTGCGTAATATGTTGTGAACAATAAAATTCAAATTTGTCACTATCAGAGACAGAGTTAAAATACAGAAACAGGATGTTGAATTACAATTGAACATGGATAGATAGATACAGACAGATGGAAAGACACTGACATTGATTATAGAAGAAGAGATGTTTTTAAATACGTGTGAATGCATGCCTATACATTCATCCACCTCCTAGATCTATCTTTCAAGATAGCTTAGAAGAAATGACCTCCAGTAGCCCTGAGCACAATTAGTGTCCAAATTTTGGTTTCTGCATATAATTCTCTACTAAAGTGATCTAGAGATTTTTCATGAAATGGTTGATTCTAGGTCTTGATGAGATAATTCTAGATAAACGTTTTGTGCCAACAAGTCTGTTAATGCAGTCTTTAAGCACTTTGAAGAATGACAGGGATACATCAAAGGACATGAAAGTCAGTGGAAGAAAGTGTCGAGTGGGTCATTCAGGAAAATTTGAGTTTCAAATAAATAATGTAGGCAAGTAATTATAACACATTGAATAAAATAAGAATCTATGAACCTATATTGATATAAATAAATTAGTAAACAGAAAAATAAATAAGTAATAAGATTCTTCCTTACAGTGGAAAGATAAATAAAATATGTAGGAGATTGACAGAATAATAAACACTGTCATTTGAAAACCATAAAAACAATAATGGCTGACTCAGTTAGGAATCATCAATGAATACCAAAATTAGCATTTGAAAGTTTGAAGAGGACTAGCTTATTAGAAAACATCCTAAAATATATCACCACAAAATACTTATGAATTAGACTGGGTTGAATAATGCTTTTGGAGTAGAGAAGATTAGCAAACATTAGCTTAACTGAACGATTAAAATTCAGATCTACAGTAGTAGGGCCAAAGGCTTCAAAAGTCTCTTCATGAAAATACGCTGAAAGAAACATGACATAATTTCTGGACTATTCAATCCATCAATGTAATGCTCGAATCTAATAGTGAGAGATAATCAGACAAACCAAAAATGAGGAATATATTATGAAATAACTGGCCAAAAATGTTAATGTCATAACAGACAAAGGAAGAACTGCTTGAGATTAAAGAAACAAGTCTTGTCAATGGAATAAAATAGCTAACGTGGAACTTCCTTTTGATTTAAGTGAAACTATTAGAACTTATCATAAACCAGGCCTATAGAGAAGATTAAGGTATTGTGCCAATGTTAGCTTTCTTCTTTTGATAATGACGTGTTTGTCTAAGAGAATGTCCTGGTTTGCTACGATCTACACACTAGTAACATGTTGATGCTTTAGAAATCTATCCTTTGCCTAGATTAATAGTGTTATTCTTGCAGCTTTTCAATAAATCTATTTTCAATCAAATCTTAAAAATTAAAATTTCAATTGAAATATTTTTAACATTAATAATTCTATCAGAATTCTTTTACATTTAACTGAGTCATCCTCCCATTTTACACATAGAATAAATTTTGAAAGCTGTTTATTGGTAGAAAATTAATAATTTAATAAATTTACATAGCATAGCATTTTACACACTTGTTACAGTAATAATCGGTGAATAATTAAATAGGTAATTGATATCACAGAAGTTTAAATCAAAGTTCAGAGATTTGAGTTCAAATCCACATTATATCATTTCCTAGCTCTGTATCTGTGAATAAATTATTAAATATATCTTGTATGGTTTCTTAATTTTTAAGATGAGCATTTTAATATTACCTAAGTCATAGAACCCAACAACTTCACAAGCATGACACTGTAAATTAAAATGAAACATTCCACCAGGTGCACACACACACAGCCTAACAACTCTCACACTAAACAGTAAATACATACGTGCCAGAAAGAATTTTAATATAGCCACAACATATGCATCCCTTGATGTGCATGCATTCTCACCCTTGAATGTGAGAGGACTTATAAATGTGATGAGATGAACCTCCCATGATTGTGTTACTGTATATGGCAAGTGACAGGATCATGACAAAGTAATTAAGGTCCTAAATCAATTAATGTTGAGTTAATGAAAATAACTGGTTATCCTAAGTAGGTGATATGGTTTGCATGTTTGTTTCTCCCAAGTCTCAGGTTAGACTATGATTTCCAGTGTTGGAAGTGGGTCATGGGGGAAGGTGATTGGCTCATGGGGGCGGATCCCTCAAGGATGGTTTAGCACCATCCCCTTGGTGAAGTGAGTTCTCACTCAATTAGTTCACACGAGATCTGGTTGTTTGAAAGTCTGAGACCTCCTCCACTCACTGTCTTACTCCTGTTCTCACATGTGTCATGCTGGCTCCCTGTTGCTTTCTGCCATTACTGTAAGCCCCCTGAGGCCTCAGCAGAAGCCAAGCAGGTGCCATCACCAGGCTTCCTGTAAAGCCTGCAGAGTTGTGAATTAAACTTCTTTTCTTTATGAATTAGCCAGCCTCAGGTATTTCTTTACAACAATGCAAGAACAAACTAACACAGTGGGCTTGATTTATTCAGATGAAAGCTTTTAAAGCGAAATTGAGAAATTCATGTTGAGAGTGATTCTTCCAGCTTTGAAGAAGTAAGTTGCCTCATTCCATAAGAACCTGTGAAATGGTCATGGCTAGAAATCCAGGACCCTCTAGGAGCTGAGAGGAGTCCCAACTGAGAGTCAGCAAGAAAATGAGGAACCTCAGCCCTACAATTGCAAGGAATTAAATTTTTCCAAAAACCATGTGAGCTTGGATGAGAAACCTAAGCTCCAGAAGGAACAAAGCCCAGACAATAGCTTAATTGTATCATTGAAAGATCCTGCGAAGAGAACCCAGCTCCTCTATCCAAGCTACTGATCCATATATACTATGATAATAAACGTATGTTATTTCAAAGTGCAAAGTTGGTGTTATTTTTCTTACACATCAAAGACAACTAATACATACATGTTATAATTATATCAACTCTACACCAAGGTAATAAAAGTTTTGACTGACCTAATAAATATTCTTCTGTATACTGAAACTACATCTAGTTTTTAGTTTAAATGTTTTATACAGTATAAAACTACTCATCATATATTTTAAGATTTTGAGTTTTCAGTTTTTTATTCTATGATTAATGAGCTTTTTTGATGCCAATTAAATATGAAATCTACCACAGAGCCATGCTTCAGCTGTCAACAATTTATACTGAAAATGGTTTTAAAAAATGATTTTTTTTCCTGAAATCATATCACATACATGGCATTATTTAAATAGTTAACAACAGTTCTTTATTTACTTCATATCATGTGCCACAATTTAATTACGGATATTTATGTACATAAGCGGTATACTTTGAGCCACATTGAAAGGCGTTGTTTTAAAAAATCTTCATATCAGACATTAATTGTTAGAACAGTTTTATACCTCAAAAAATTGGGGAAGATAGTACAGATTAAATAGTACAAACAATGGAGAAATAGTAAAGATTTCCCCATTTCACTTATAAGTAAAAGTTCACATTACTGTGATGCATTTGCTACAGTTAATGAACCAATACTGATACATTGCTTTTAATTTAAAGCCATAGTTTATTTAGATTTCCTTAGTTTTAACCTAATGTTCCTTTCCTGTTGCAAGTAACTGTCCAGAGTATCACATTACATTTAATTTTCACATCTGTTTAGGCTTCTCTTGGCATTGGCCCATTCTTTGTTTATTTTAAATTTTTAAATATTTTAACTTTTAACTTCAGGGGTACAAGTGCAGGTTGGTTACATAGGTAAGATTGCATCATGGGAGTTTGTTGTACAGACTATTTAATCATTCAGGTATTAAGCCTAGTGCCCACTAGTTATTTTTCCTGATCCTCTCCCTCTTCCACCCTCTACCCTCTGAAAGGACCCAGTATGTGTTGTTCCCTTCTACGCGTCCATGTGTTCTCATCATTTAACTCCCACTTGT
Source organism: Rhinopithecus bieti (assembly GCF_001698545.2). Taxonomy (NCBI): domain Eukaryota; kingdom Metazoa; phylum Chordata; class Mammalia; order Primates; family Cercopithecidae; genus Rhinopithecus; species Rhinopithecus bieti. Next base: position 1,149,373 of record NW_016820246.1, on the reverse strand, counting down.
ACGTGAGAACAATTTCCTTGCTTTTTATGACCTTGAATGTTTTGAGCTGTAATCAGGTATTTTGTAGAATGATTGGGGTTATGGGTTACTGCAAAGAAGACTGCAGAGGTAAAATGTCACTGTCATTACAACTTATCAAGTGTGCATATTTATCATCATAATTTATGGCTGGTGATGTTGCTATGCATGTATAATGGAATGGAACAATTAAGTAAATGGATGGCAGATGGTGGGAGCCAGGATATTCACTGTTGGAGTGGGAGTACAGATAAGCAAAGGCAGAAAGTTAGAATGATTGATGTGGTAATGAATTGGACACATCAGTATAAATTCAAGTTGAGCTTAATATAGACACGATGGTTACATATAGAAGTATTTGTGTATGTATGTATATATATGAGTTGGTTTAAATACATATAATTTTTTGAATTTTTAATTAATATGTAACATTTATACATTTTATGGGGTACATGTGATACCCATGATATTTTGTTATGTGTATAGAATGTGTACTTATCAAGACATTTTGGGATATTTATCACCTTAAGTATTTATTATTTGTATGTGTTGGGAAATTTTCAACTTCTTTGTTCTAGCTATTTTGAAACATATAATACATTTTCCTTAACTATAGTCATTCTAGTCTGCTATTTAAAATTAGAACTTACTCCTTCTATCTCACTGTATGTTTGTACCCATTAATCGACCTCTTTTAATTCTCCTCCCCTTAGCATCCCAACACCATTCCCAGTCCTTGATAACTGTAATTTACACCCTACATCCATGAGTCGGTTTTAACTCCCATCTATGACAGAGAAAAATATGCAATATTTTTCTTTTGGTGCCTGGATTATTTCACTTCATATAATGACCTTACAGTTTCATCTGTGTAGCTATAAATGACCTCCTTATTTTTATGGTTAAGTAATAGTCCATCATAGGTATAGCACATTTTCTTTATCCATTAATTCTACATTTTTGCTGTTCTGAGTAGTGCTGCAATAAACATAGGGCATATGTATTTCTTTGATACCCTGATTTTCATTCCTTTGCGTAAATACCAGGTAGTGGAATTGCTGGATTGTACGGTAGCTCTATGTTTAATTATTTGGGAAATATCCATATTGTTTTCCATAACGGCTGTACTAACTTACATTCCTACCAACAGTGTGTAAGAGTTTTCTTTTCTCTACATTATCATTAACTGTTATTTTTTGTCTTTTCATAATAATAATTCTAACTGGAGAAAAATAGTATTTCACTGTTGTTTTGATACACATTTCTTGGATGGTTGGTCATGTGGAGCATTTTTTTTTTTCATATTTTTTCATAAATAGTTGGAATCTCAAAAAAATTTCTTTTGAGAAATGTCTGTTTAGATTCTGAAACCACATTTTAAAGGGATTCTTTGTATTTTTTGCTGTTGATTAATTTGAGTTCCTTGTATATTCCGGACATTAGTCCCTTGTTGGATGAATAGTTTGCAAACATTTTATCCTATTCAACAGAATGTACCTTCACTTTATTGATTATTTCCTTTGCTGTGCAGAAGCTTTTAAGTTCAATGTAGTTCATTTGTCTATTTTTGTTTCTGTTGCCTATGGTTTTGAGGTCTTAGGTATAAAATTTTGAGCAAGTTAAAAATATTGTAACACAAAGTATAAAATAAATTCTTATGAACATATATAGCTAGTCAATAAATGATAAAATAAATTAACAAATTGGGGAAAAGAGACCAATCTTTGATAAGGAAGCATTCCGAATACCTCATGTAGGGACTCTACCCTCAGAGTGGGAGAGTATAACCCTCCTCCCCAACCCTGAGGTGTAGGCTGGGCATAGTGACTTCCAAGTGTACCCTGTGGAAGGCAAAGAGGGAGTAAGGAGGGGAGAGAGTGACTTCACACTGCAGAAACCTCGCCAGTGCTTAGGGCCAACAGGAAGTCGTAAATCCTTTGCTATTCTGAATTGGTTACTCTACCAACCTGCAATAGTATCTAAAAGTTGCTGTGGGGCCAGGCATGGCTGCTCAAGCTTGTAATCCCAGCCCTTTTGGAGGCCAAGACAAGTGGATAACTTGAGCCCAGGAGTTGAAGACTAGCCTGGGCAACATAGCACAAACTCATCTTTACAAAAAATCCATAAATTAACTGGGTGTGGTTGTACACACCTATTATCCCAGCTGCTAGGGAGGTTGAAGTGGGAGGATTGTTTGCTCCCACGAGATGGAGGCTGTAGTGAGCCGTGATCGTGCCACTGCACTACAGCCTGAGTGACAGAATGAGACTCAGTCTCTAAATAAATAAATAAACAAAAATTTTGTGGACATGGTGTCAATATTGTTGGCAGGCTTACGCACCAGATAAACCAAGGCATTAGAGCTGAGAATGGGTACCTGAAAGGATTTTATAAAATGGTTGTATTTTCAGGTGCCATCTTGCTAGAGATTTTGCCAATATTGGGGAGCATCCTGGGGAATCAAACATAATTCATGGAATCTGAAATTTAGTTTCCAAAAATTAGTAATTTGGAATTATTTGAAATTAAAACATTTACAAAATAATTTTGAAGCAAATATAAAGGTTATACAAAATGATTTTCTACAATGTAACTTTACCTTGTTATTTTAGTACCATGTAAATTTAGTGGTTAATAAATTGCCTAGCATCTATAGATATTTAATAAATAACGTTTCATTTGATTTGATTATAACTTAATAGTCAGGAACAGAGCTTTAAAGTGGTTCTTCACTTTGGCATATTATTTTCTGCCCTTTGAAAATGGAGATTTATGTATATGACAATTGCATAATTTTAAATGATACTTATGTTCATGAAAACCCAGTTGGTTTTGCAGAAGAAATAAAAGGAAAAGTATCTTCTTTACCAATTAAAATCAAGGAGAATAAGAATTTTAATAAGCCTCCTGGGAGACTTGTCTTTTGTATCTTTGATAAATACATGATTATAAGGACAAATTATATGAGTAGCAATAATTTCCCAGTAATGTGTTCATTAAAAGACCTCTTGACTGTAATATATCAGTATTAATTGGGGACAGATGATCATTTTAGTGACATCTTCAAGTCATTATCCATATTTCAATACTTCATGAATGCCTGAATATTCCTAATGAAGTGATTATTTTTTTAAAGATTTTCAGTGCAAAGATCTTAATAGGGTTGTTTATTTTAAAACTGGAAAAAAATAAAAGAATAGAATTAGAGATTGCTAATTAAGACTATTTGAGAAAGACATTTGGGGAAAGTGAACCAAATATTAACTTTTGGTTATTTTGGATATGAAAAGATTTTAGCACTTACTATATTTATGCTATGTACCCTCACTTACATTATATAAGCAAAGACAAAATATAACAGTGTGTGTGTTCTGAATCAATGATCCAAATTTTAGGACATAAATTGTTAAATAGAATATTCAAATAAATATTAAAAATGACAAATACAGCACCTCCAAAAAAACCCTCCTCAAATCTTGTATTTCTTCATGATTATCCCTTCTTGCTTATCTAATTTGTTTACTTCCTGTGTGTGTATTTTCCCAACTGTGAAACGACAGCTACATTATTTCCACTATTGGAAGAGATGCCAAAGCATATCAAAGTTGTTCACATCTCTTTCTAAAATTGTTCATTTTATGATTTTAAATATTATATCACAATCACATCTGTTATTCAGCTTACCAATATGCTAAAAAATTATTTACTAGAGATTTCATTCCTAAGTTTCAACTAGTGCTCTTTTTACTCATACATTACCTAATATTGCATAGTTTTAGAGTAAGTCCAAATTTTTGAAGTACATTTTGCTTCTTTTCTCTCACAAAACCATTTTTTTTGTGTGTGTTTTCACAGTCCATAGCCTCCCCACTGGCTTTTATCACTTTCTTCTGATTCTCATCCTAATTCTCTAATTTTTTAATTTCTAATTTGGAATATTTTTATTTCTTACCTGAAATTCTTAAATATGAAGCTTATATAAGTTCTGTTATTTATCGTATTTCTCATTCAACCACTAGTGATCTTATAATCTTATTTTCATATTCATTAATTTTCAAATCTCAAAAGAATATTTCCTGTTTTAAGCTTCTATTGCTGTTTTAAATGTTTTATATATATTATCTCATTTAATGTCCTAAAAAGTTTTGACTAGTTAAATTATTATTGTCTACTTCAGTTAAGCAAATAGAGACACAAGAAAGTCAAGTAACTTGCTCAATGTCACACAGGAAAATGGTAGAGCTAGTGCCAGAGTTTCAACCAAAGCAGTGGTACTACGGTTATACTATTGCATAGATTTATTGTCTGCAAGGTGTTTATCAAATCCAATATTTTCGAAGACAATAGATTTTCTACTAGTGACCTACCCATTCTCTCAAACGACAAGAAGTATTATTCTCTTCCTTTATTATCCACATGTTCATTACATTCTATCATTTCACATTCACAGATGACTTTCACATCTAACTTCTCCATTTTCACCTCCACTGCCTTAATGTTGGATCTTCCCATGCATTATTTTTGCAATTCAGTCTCTATCTTCAGCCCATTCCCCTGTTCCATTTCAAATTAGTAGATGACACAGCTTGCTTTGTTTTACCAGAAGATAAAATTGGTCATGTCACCATATTTCTAACTGTTCAAACTGTATCATTCAGATGATAGCATTTTAAACAATACTTTTATGCCTTAAATTGGCAACCTGAATGGTGAAAGAATATGCCCAGTCTACTATGCAAGTCCCAGCGGTGCATTAAGAAACAAAACAGATAAATTCAACTGCAGCACACACCATGGAATATTTTATGTGATAATTAGATTGAACCTTTATTGCTGACAGAGCCAAACCTTTATCCTATTGGTATTCCTGGTTCTTTAGTTTTGGCAGATTTCTCACTCCATAAATGCTATCTGGTTAATTTCCAGTGATAGCCTTTTTGTGAAACGAAGAAGACCATCACAGATGCCTTATAGACTCATTTGCACCCTTGACCTAGTGAGTATACTTTGTATGGCTTATTAGTCTGCTATTAAACAACTTGAGAACAATTAAAACCAAACTTAATTCTTAATTATTTATTCTCATCTGCCATTGAAACTGCACCAGCTTTTATGGCTTCCCACTCACAGACTTTTAAAATCTTACTTTAGCTTAACTTTCAATTGTTATCGTCTTCATGTCACTAACATATCCAACATGAAGTTCTCTGCATTGTGGAGACTGAAGACACTTTTGTTCCTCCATTTGTAATAGTCAATTCTTTGACCAATTCCATCTCATACTTTAAAAAAGCTATCAAAAATACAGTCTACTTAATTAAACCTGCTTCCTAACTTCCCCGTCTGTTTAACTGTACTCTACATATCATTTCTTAAGACTTCTCATTCTTTGTTATAACTCATCTGCCTCCCCTTCCTCACTTCCTTTACTCACATTGAGAGCCTTAAGAACAAGAAGTTTGCCCATTGCTTTACTCTATATGTTATGGCCTTTTGTTTCATTTCTTTATATTAGTTGTATAACAAGATTACTTGATCTTTGGGGAGTTTCTGTTCTTTCTTCCTCTATATTCCTCTTGTTTTATGACACCTATGATTACCTGCATTTAGAGTCATTGCTTTGTCTTATTTTCATCTCTCCACCACCCCCTGTCTTCACCATTAAACTAGCAAGTACTTTAAAGATGGAGATTTTTACCTTACTCATTTTTATTCCCTCTGAAGCCTCTAGCACACTGTTAGGTATTTAATAGTTTCAGAATAAATATGGCTCTAAAGTAATGTTTCTAAAATCAGCAAATGCTGCTTAAACAGATTGTTGATTATCTTCATGTTTCAGGCTCTGTTAGTCTTTATTATTAACAATTCTTATTTTATTTTATTTTGTTGCTATGACATCTCACAGGGCTGGAGTGCAGTGCCCAATCTTGGCTCACTACAACCCCCACCTCCCAAGCTCAAGCAGTCCTCCCACCTCAGCCTCCCAGTTAGCTGGGACCCATAGGCACACATCACCATGCCCAGTTGATTTTTTTTATATTTTTGGTAGAGATGAGGTTTCACCATGTTGGCCAGGCTGGTCTGGAACTTCTGACCTCAAGTGATCTGGCCACCTAGGCCTCACAAAGTGCTGGGATTACAGACATGAGCCACTGCACCCAGCCAAGATTGAAATAATTTTTTTAAAAAAACAATGCATTTACCTTGGTGACAAAGACCAACTAAAGGCTTAATGTCACTCCATTGTGTTTGATTAATGAAAAATTAAATTGTACATAAAATGTTGTTTAATTTAAAGGACACATTTCATTTTTTTGGTAAGGTCATGTTTCCTTGGATGTTCTTTTATAAAAAAATGCATTTTATTTTATTTTATTTTTTAGAGCCAGGGTCTTGCTCTATCACTCATGCTAGAGTGCAGTGGCATGATCATTGCTCACTGTAACTTTGAACTCCTAAGCAAAAGTGATCCGGTTATCTCAACCTCCTGAATAGCTAAGACTATAGGCAGGCACCAACAGGCCTGACTGATTTGTTTATTTTTATATCTATAGAGATGGGGTCTCTACGTTGCCCAGGCTGGTTTTGAACGATCCCCTCTTTTGTCTCCAAAAGTGCTGGGATTATAGTTGTGAGCCACTGTACCCAGCACTGGGTTTCTTGATGCTTATGGATGCTCACTGATGTCCAGACGTTGAAGAATTAGGGATTTATTCTAGTCTTCATAGTCTGGGCTTGATTATACTCATCTTTTTTGAGAAGACTTCCAGATATTCAAAGGACATTGAGTGTTGTGATCTTAGTCTACGGTCACTGTAGCTACACCTGCACTAGGGCGTGATCCAAGGCCAGTATCACTGTGACTCTTGCTGATTCCTACCACGTTGGTGGACTTGATTAAGATCCGGGAAATTACCGGAATTACCAGAGTCTTATAGTCCTGGCTCACTTTCCTCCAAATAGAAAGAGCCTGTGTCTATGTGCTTGGCTGTCTGGAGTTCCGGGAGAGGTGATGCAAGCATTCCAATGGCCACCAGACCTAGGACTATGCTGGGTCACCTCTGAAGCCAGCGCAGTGCTGGATCTTGCCCAAGGTTAAAGGAGACTACTGCCTGGCTACCACTGATGTTTATTCAAGGCCTAGTGGCTCTTTAGCCATCTGGTAGGCTATCGTGCTTAGTGAGTCCTTTTCTTCTGGGTAGAAGATTCCCAGGCTGGGTCTAGACTTGCCATCTATGAGCTGGCACCTGTAATAAAGAGCTTCAGAAATCTACTTGATGCTTTATTTTATTACGGTGGAGCCGGGACCCAAGCTGCAAAATAAAGTTTCTTTACCCTTTCTTCTCTTTTCTTCCAGCAGAGAAGTCTTTCCCCCAAGCTGCACTGCCTAGTGTTGGGAGGGCGCTGATGCACGCACTCCCTTGGCTGCCACAGCTTGTCTTTCACCCCACGCTGTGTATCCTAAGCCCCAGGCTCCAAGCCAAGCACAACGCCAGGACTTTCCCGAGGACTGCAGTTTTTGTGGCCTGAGTGCCTTTCACATTTCTCTAGGACCCCAGGGCACTTTAGTCAGCCAGTGGTGGAGCTAGCCAGAACTCAGCTTCTTACTGATGGAGCAGAATATTTTCTGGCTAAGGCTTTTCTAAATGCTTCATTCATGGGCACGGGAAGGATTTTGCCTTGTGTTGTGTTCTGCTATAACAAGACAGCACTGAGTTCTAATGCAAAGTTTCATAATCACTTCGTTGTCCCTCCCCCATGCACACAAATTCTCTCTCCACTTGCCTCTGGGGGAGTGTGAGAGGGGTGGTGTAGGCAATGCAAGACTACTTTTCCTACCCCCTTCAGTACCTCTTTTCTTTTCTCTTTTTAATTATTTATTTATTTATTTTTTGAGACGGAGTCTCACTCTGTCGCCTGGGCTGGAGTGCAGTGGCCGGATCTCAGCTCACTGCAAACTCTGCCTCCCGAGTTTACGCCATTCTCCTGCCTCAGCCTCCCGAGTAGCTGGGACCACAGACGCCGCCACCTCGCCCGGCTAGTTTTTTTTTTTTTT
>NW_016820246.1:1100838-1141011 GCF_001698545.2 Rhinopithecus bieti | reverse complement strand
ACCGTGTTAGCCGGGATGGTCTCGATCTCCTGACCTCGTGATCCGCCCGTCTCGGCCTCCCAAAGTGCTGGGATTACAGGCTTGAGCCACCGCGCCCGGCCTTATTTATTTATTTATTTTTTATTTTTATTTTTTTTGAGACGGAGTCTGGCTCTGTGGCCCAGGCTGGAGTGGGGCGCCATCTTGGCTCCCTGCAAGCTCCGCCCCCCGGGTTCCCGCCATTCTCCTGCCTCAGCCTCGCGAGGAGCTGGGACCACGGGCGCCGCCACCACGCCCGGCTCATTTTTTGTATTTTTAGTAGAGACGGGGTTTCACCGTGTTAGCCAGGATGGTCTCCATCTCCTGACCTCCTGACCACCCACCTCGGCCTCCCAAAGTGCTGGGATTACAGGCGTGAGCCACCGCGCCCGGCCTCTTTTCTTTATATGATTCTAAAACCAGATGCTGTAATCACTCACCTGATATTTTGTCTTTCTGAAGGCATTTCTTGCCCAGATTCAATTGAATTTGGTGTTCCTGTGAGGGGGATGACTACTGGAGGGTTCTGCTCATCCATCTTGATCGGCCCGTCTAAATGCACACACTTTTCTTAAAAATACAGTTGGCTTTACATATGTGTGAGTTCTACATCCATGGGCGCAACCAACTATAGTTACTACGTACTGGGGAAAAGAAAGCATTTGTACTAAACATGTGCAAACTATTTTATTGTCATTATTATTTAAATGATATAGCATAACAACTATTTACATAACTCTTACATTGTATTAGATATTATAAGTAATCTGAAGATTATTTAAAACATGCAGGAAGATGCACCAGGGTTATATGCCAGTGCTACACAATTTTATATTACAGACTTGAGCATCTGCAGCTTTCAATATTCGCAGGAAGTCCTGAACCCAATTCTTCATGGATACTGAGACATAACTACATTACAAATAAAATATTCTCAAAGCAGTACCGAAAGTCAATGATAAGCAGTATGTTCAGAATATCTTTAAAAGTCCATCTCTGTTTTCTGTTGCTACATAACAAGTTATCAAAAAATTTTTTAAAAATCCCAAAACAAATGATCATAAACTTATCAGCATAAACAGCACAAATTTATTAACCCCCAGTGTCTGAGTGTCAGGACTTTGAGTCTGATCATCTGCTGTCTTGCAAGATCTTGTGATCTAAATATCTGCTGGGCTGTATTCTTTGCTGACATTCCAGGCCTGCTTTAAAAATCCTATTATCATTTCAATTTCTCGTGATTGTAAGACTGAGGCTCCCATTCTCTCCCTCACAGGAACTCTCAGCTTCTAGAGGCCGAGAGCTCAATTTCTTGCCACATTGCCCCCTCCATAGGCTCTTTCAGCCTTTGAATCTCTTCTTCAGGAGGGGATTGCACTCATCTGAGGAGGTAAGGTCCACGGGATAATTTACCTTTGTAATTATTGAAAGTCAGTTTGTTACAGTAATGACATCTGAAAAATCTCTTCTCCTTTACGAAGTAGCATAGCTACTTCAAATGCCATCATCTTCACAAGTTTTTCCTTTATTGAGGGAAGGGCATGTATACCAGGGGGCTTGAATCTTTGAGCCCGTTTTAGAATTTTGCCTAACATAAATGGGTTAGCATTATAGCTTATGTTTTATATTAACTTTTTCTATCTTAAAAGCAGACATAAAATAATTGTTATGAAATGAACACATTTTTCCCATAATTACGTTTTATTTTGATATCTGTTTCTTAAAGTTGAAGAGTGATGTGTTGTTATTTTGTTTTCAAAATTCAAGATGTAATCGCACCTTGTACTTAGAATAAATAGGATACTCTGTGAGGCAATTGCACAGTATCTTTCTTGCACAAAGAAATTATTCCACTTTTTTGTTATCTAAAACTGCCCCATCTTCATTTCTATCATCAACTATAGTTAAGAAATTGGTGGTTGGTAAATTTTGAATAAGCAAATAATCTATACTTTATATGCATTGTATCTTAACAATACTGTGATTTTAAATTTGTTTCCTAATAAGTATTTCTTTTTGACTCCACCTTAAATATTTCAGCATTTATGTGTGTAATGGTTCATTTTATCTGTGATCTTGACTGTTAAGGGGTGCCCAGATATTTGATTAAACATTATTTTCAGGTTTGTGTCTGAGGGAGTTTCTACATCAGATTGGCATTCGAATTAACAGTAAAGTAGATTACCCTCCCCAGCGTGGGTGGGCATTAACCAATCCACTGGGGGCCTAAATGGAACAAAAAGTCTCTGGAAGCACAGATTTTTCTCTCTCTGGTTTACTGTTGGAGCCGCAACATCAATCTCCAGTGCTCAGACTAGAACTGATATGATTGGTGCTCCTGGGCGTTAGGTTTCAGACTTAAAACTAGAACTATACCACTGGCTTTCCTAGGTCCCCAGTGTGCAGACAGCCAACCATGGGACTTCCCAGGTTGCATAATTGGATGAGCCAATTTCAAATAATATTTTTTGTTTTTATAAAATATATTTGTTTTCCTCGAAAACAATGAATAATATAGATTTTGTTGTCAAGAGTGGTTCTAGATAACAAAATATTGAAGATGAGCTTTCTGAATTGGTTCTGGGGTTTGTTGAAGTTGCTTACTAATCTGATTACATTTAAAGACATTAATAACTTTATTTCCACTTGTCAAGAAAGCACTGTTTGTTCATGCTGTAAACTGGTATAAGTGCAATGCAGAATATCTTAATCAAATACTCCTAATCAGCCACTTATAAGAAGGAGCTGAGTGACTGTGTACATACAACTTAAGAACATTTTTTGGAAAACTGATGAATATAATTAGGTTAGCATGTTGTTCTTAAAATCACTGTTTGAAGTGGTAGGGCAAAAAAAAGATGAGCTGAGGGTTTCAAATTCCTAGTGTAAGTGCAGCATAAATGACCTGAAGGCATATATCTGGGCCCTAAAGTAGAACCTCATCTCCTATAGCCACAGGGCTGAAATTGCTGAAAATCATATGCAGAATCTCATTTTGCCACTAGCTGAATTACAAGGCAGATTAAACTCCTAGCCTCACAAGGTATCTACTGTTAAAGTGAGAGCAGTGATTGGGACATAACAGGATCCTGTAAATTGAGATGGAAATGTATGAAATGACCCTGATGAAGATGGGACCCCTGAGCCCCTAAATTCTGGTGAGCATTGTTTGACAGTGAAATGGACCTCCCCAACCCCAGTGAAAGTGGCTTCCCCACACCAGCAGAAATAATCTAAAATAGAATAACTCCATCTTTAAAACATAATCTAAATGCCATTTTCACATAACAAAATTGTAACAATTTATTAATGTCATCTATTAACCAGTCTTGAAACTTTCAATTATCTCATAAAAATTACAGATTTGGTTTTTACAGTTCATTGTATTTTTTGAATCAAGCTCCAAATATGGTCACAATCTTTAGGCTTCCTTTCCATTTTTTGTTTGTTATTCTTGTTACATATTTGTTGAGGAAACAGGGATGTTTTCATATAGTTTACCACAATCCATATTTTGCTGATTGTATCTTCTAGTGTAGTGTTCCTCTGGGTTCTCAATTTCTATAATTTGGTATTTGGATTTAGGCTCTTGAACAAACTCAAGTTTGAAAGTTTGGGCAAGATTACTTTATAGGTGGTTCTGGGTTTTTCTGCTGGAGACATACAAAAGCTGTTTCTTTTTTGTTTGTTTGTTTGTTTTACTTTTAATATTAAATCTTGTACCAACACCCTTACTATACATTCAATTCACGTTTGTGTTAGAGAGAAATAGAAAGTATTTAAAATACTTGGACATGTGCTTTTAAAAAATCTTTTCCCAAAATTTATGGCATACATATTTCTATGTTAATGAAACAGATCTATGGCATCAATTTTCCTGGCTCTATAGGAATTATAGCTCAGTGAAATAGTGTCAAAAGAAGTGAACTTTTTGAATTGAAGAGTTTTCTTTTACGCTTTGATATCTAATTCTATATTACACATTCAAGAAATAGGTGATAATTTATATCTCCAGTTATAATAAATTATTTAACAAGTATTTATGTATTCCCTATTATCTTTCAGGCACTGTCCTGGACACTCCTGATAAGGTATCCTGTGAAGAAGGCTTGTTGTACACTGGTTATCAACTTGTCTAAGTCCACTGAGGTGGAGACACAGCAACACAACAAGATAGATTAAGTAGGGTTTTTACTTAACAGATAGGCAGCAAGGAGGACAAAAGCCTTGGATTCCTTGTGAGTTGGCCCTGCAGGCTCATGAAAGTTCTCTAGGTCAGATAAAGTCACATCTATATGTGCTCCATTGTACCACAGCTGAGAAACCCTGGAGAGCCACCCACCTGGGTGTTACACTCTGGCACATGTGAGATGCTGGGCTAAAACATTGAGGAACATTCTGTTTTTAGCGAAAAGCTGGAACAGAGCCTAGAGTCTTCCAAAAAGCTCCTCCTTTTCTCAGGATATTGTTTTCCTGGAATATTCTACAGTCATTCTTGAGAACTGCAAGTGAGAAAAAAGGGGGAGAACTGAGTTGGTCCAAAGTCACCTAGAGAACCGCCTGTATATACATGTATAATTTGTTGGTCATCAAACCACAAGGTGGATACCCCATTCTACATGTTGTGTTTATTTCACATGGCATGCCTGCTTCGAAACATCTTATGTACCCTTTCAATATGTATACCTACTCTCTACCCCCAAAACTAAAAACTAAAACAAACAAACAAACAAAAAAACCCACAGGGAGCCATCGTAGAGCCTTAGTAAAGATTTCCAACATACCTCAACACTGTGGACCGTTGATCTGGGTGCATTACTTAACACTGTTGTTTCCTGGGAGAATGGATTTATGTGATTAACACTTGAGAAGGAGATTACGTGTGTGGCATTGGGGCAGAATTGCTAGTTGTTTCCTAATATCTATTCTCTGCTTTTCCCTGAATAGTTGAAGGATGATTTTTAGCTGAGAACATAGTGACTGAGTTCAACAACTATGTTCATCAGTCTTTCTGGCCATCATGTTGTAATTTGAAGTACTATATAACATTTCTAGCAAGTGTCTGTAAAAAGAAGGCCATTTGTTGTTCCTTCCCCACTCCCCCAGTTCCTGTTAGATGGAATACAAGGTGATGCCTAGAGGTCGAACAGCTATTTTACTTCAGTAGCAGTAAAGTCTGACAGAACGTGAGAGAAGGAACATAATTCCTTCATGGCACAGAAACGTCAACCCAGCCTTGGATCGATATTCTCTGGACTTCCTTTATGTAAGAGAAAATCAAACTTCTGCTATATAAAACCAGAATTTGCTTGGAATTTATGTGGCATTCCACTAAACTGAATCTCATATGATATTCTGGCTCCTGTTTTTTAAGGTATACTTCCTTCAGAGTAGAGATCATGTGCTGATCCTACCCTGGGAATGAATATGGGGTGATTTTGAAGTCAGCCCAAGTGATCACAGCGAGCCATAGGTAAAAACAGTATCAAATGAGCCAGGCGCGGTGGCTCACGCCTAAAATCCCAGCACTTTGGGAGGCCAAGGCAGGCGGATCACGAGGTCAGGAGATCGAGACCATCCTGGCTAACACGGTGAAACCCCGTCTCTACTAAAAACACAAAAAATGAGCGGGGCGAGGTGGCGGCGCCTGTGGTCCCAGCTCCTCGGGAGGCTGAGACAGGAGAATGGCGGGAACCCGGGGGGCGGAGCTTGCAGTGAGCCAAGATGGCGCTGCTCACTCCAGCCTGGGAGACAGAAGGAGACTCCGTCTCAAAAAAAAAGCAAAAAACAGTATCAAATAAGCAAACAGAAAGCAATAACAATAACAAAGAAAACACTTAATCAGGCTTACAACAATCATGTAAAGGCATGAAGCTTACTCTTTTTTTTTTTACCCAACGTTATGTTATATTTTTTCACTTACATATGAGTGAAATATTTTCTGTTACAAACCACGTAATGCCAGCATATCAGGAGAAATTACCAATCCTTGGAATAGATGAAAATAAATTCGAAGCAATGAGAGGCTGATTTGACCAACTTATGATTTATACATGACTCTTATCAGAGAAAAAAAATATCATGTTGTTAGAAACTTCCTTCTCATTTTGAACAAAGACTATTTAACTTCCCGTAATACATGATCCAAATGAGGAAAAAGCAAAATTATCATTTAGTCACAAAGGAAATGTTGATAAAACACTAGTGTACTTCAAAATACCTAAAAAGTATGCAGTCAATCCTAATGATGCCAAAGAGGCAAATAGTAGTTATTTTATTATTAAATTGCACACCCAATTACTTTCATTGATTTAGGTAATAAGTACTGACCCTTTACAGTGGGGTTGGAAAATGAAAATTAAATTTCCAAAATATTAAGTCTGTTCCAACTAAAACCAAAGTAATATACTGAAAGGCCATAATCACCTGATAAAACATGTGGTGCCTACTTCACAGGGTGAGTGATAAATACGATGTGGAAAATAAAGTAGGAGAGGAAGTTGGAAAAAATATTAAAAAGGATTTGTCCGAGGATAATGTTTTGTTATCCTGAACTATTGGATAGAATTCAACACTGGAATCATCTTAGTCTGAGGTCTCCATTGTGGGAAATATTTTGAATACACATGCAATTATCAAATAGATGCAATTCTAATTATATTATCTATGCCTACTCCTAATTACATTTATCTATGCTGCCCTTCCTTTTCAGTCTTTATAAAAACATTTTACCCCTCCTGATAAAATCTTTGCATATGTTCTTCTTCTTCTGCAGTTTAAAATTAAATATGACAATATAATCATAATGAGGCAATGGCTTAGGCATCAAGCTTTCCATGTTACCCGAAAATGTTTTAAATGTTACAACTTTGTCTTTTACATAGCACAGTTTCCCTTCTATTTTGAATGCAGAAACTAAGGCTTTTTTTATTCTTCTAGATTATGAAAGGTTTTCTATGCCTTTCATTTTCTGAATAGGTTTTTCTGTTGCCTTAATACATGACATGTACTCAATTCAAAACTGAAATAATTGGTACCAGGAAATTATGTGTCAAGAATTTTCTAAACACTTTATATACATGAACTCATTTAATCAATAGTTGCACAATAGTTTTTTCTTTGTGCTAATATTATCCAGTTTGGATATTAAGAATATGCTATTTTATAGAATAAATTGGATGGATTGCTATATTTTTCTAGGCTATTGAACAATTTAAATAACTTTTAAGTTTTATTTATTTATTTGTTTATTGAGACAGAGTCTCGCTCTGTGGCCCAGGCTGGAATGAGTGGCGCCATCTTGGCTCACTGCAAGCTCCGCCCCCCGGGTTCCTGCCATTCTCCCGCCTCAGCCTCCCGAGTAGCTGGAACCACAGGTGCCGCCACCACGCCCAGCTAATTTTTTAAAAAATATATTTTCAGTAGAGACAGGTTTCACCATGTTAGCCAGGATGGTCTTGATCGCCTGACCTTGTGATCCGCCCGCCTGGGTCTCCCAAAGTGCTGGGATTACAGGCGTGAGCCACCGCGCCCGGCCCAATATACATTTTATTCTTAAATTTGTTAATGAAGCAGGGAATTGTGAGTAAAATCTTATCTTTTTTCCCCATATAGCCTGCTATATTTTCATGTTTCCTTTTCAGATTTCTTTTTCTATATGTTTCCAAAAATGATGCCAACAGGACTCTTTATTAAGTGTTTGTTTGGCATGCAGTGAGCCATTTAATTGGTAACAGTCTTCATTTTTATCTTTGATATTTCTATTCCTTTGAACTGAAATCTTATTCAGTACACTTACTATCCATGTATAATTTCTCCATTTGTTGTTGTCTAGATTTGCCATGTTACTTATCATGTTTATCATTGTAACTTGTTGTGAATTATCTGCATCTTGAGAAAACATCACAGGTCTTCTTGATCTGTACTAATTTTCTTTTCCCTAACGTGAATTCTACCACTTCTTTGTGGGTTTTAACTCTTGTCTTACATTTTATATTGCAACCTTTCTTTCTCTATCATTTTCATTTATAGCTCATTCTATATTTCCATACCACACTCTCCTCACTGTTTATATCTTATCTTTCATAAAAGCCACATATTCTTGTTGTGTAATAGAGGCACATCATTTATAGTAATAATAGAGTTTCTTTTGTTTTATTTTGGCTCCCATAGTAGACGGTATTTTCAGATTCTTGTTTTTAGTCTGACTCATCCAATTTTATTTTTTATTTCTTGCTTCTACAATATTATTTTATAAGCACCTTAGTCATCATTAGAGCTAAATAGATGACTAGATGAAATTTTTTTTTTTTTTTTTTTTTTTTTGCAAAATGATGAATACATAATTCTAGGTTTCTTATTTAATTCACATTATTTTGGTTTATTGACATATCAGTTTTGCAAATTGAAAGCACAGCTCCTAGCCCAAGCTACTGCTTGTATGTTTTGTTATTGTTATTGTTGTTTTCAGTGTTTACCTGTTCTAATGAGGGAACACCATTATTTTATTCACACTTCCGGTATTTAAAACTTTAAATTACTACTGTTCAGGATATTCAAATTTAACAGTGTAAAATTTTACAAAATACATTTTTTTTTGCTCTTCCTAACAATGTGTACACTGTTTGACTTCCAGGAATGCCAACACATTTGATTTGTTGATTAGATATTAAATGCCTTAAAAATCCAATATGCCTACTATAAAGAGAACAGCTTATACCTAAGAGATTAAGAATGTTAGGAAATTATTTTAGAAACACATTGGTACAGTCATGAAAAAAAATGAAGTTGATTTGGACTGGAGTGGTAGCAATACAGATAAAGAGATTTAGAGATATTCCAATATATTTTTGAGATAAAGCAGACAGGAATGATTGCAAGAATTGAGGGAAAGAAAACTATAGATAAACTTTGGGCCTGATATGGTGCAATTTAGTAGCAGAAAATAAGAGCTGGGTGGGGATGGAATCAAGAATTGATTTTTGCCACTTTATTTCAGATGCCTATTACGTGTTACATAGCATAGTTGGATATTTGAGTGTAAATTTTAGTAAAGTGGGTATAGATATAGATGGATTGTATACTGGATTATTGTGAATTGTTCTTCACTTCCCTCCTCTTCCATATGACCTGGTAGAATAAGTGAGTTAAGTACTCCTAGCCAAATGAATTTAGACTTGGTCAATATGCCCTGCTGCGGCCAATGGAACAGTAAGAAAGGTAATACAAGCAGATGCTTTCTCAGTCAATGCTGTTACCTTGCTCTTTTTGCCATTTACCGTCAGGGAACAATACCTTGAGTAACTGTCAGTTCAAGGAGAATGAGGAAGCATGGAGCAAGCCTGAGCATACACAAATTGGAGGCAAACCAAACTGTTCTGAGTAGAACTACAGCTAAGTGCAGACTAGTTGGAGAAATAAATCAACATTAGTTTCTTCAGTTTTGCAATAGATACCAGGCAAATGCAGGAGCAACTGTCTTATAATGTAGTCAGAGTAAAAGTGTGGAAATAGGTCAGTAGAGGGTCTGGGACATACAATGGAGTCCCGAGTATTTTGAAAGTAGGTTCATTGAGGGAGGAGCAGAAAAGGAGATGGACTGGTTAACATTGTATGTAGGTATCTAAAGAGCCAAGAAACTAAGGAATGCAATGAATGCAGCAGAAAAGCAAAGTAAGTTGACATTAAAAATTGTTTATTATATTTAGGAACATGACACGCAAAAGAGCTCCACAAAGATATCCAAAGAGGATAGCTCTTCAATTCTCTGGAATATATAGTTATTTCTTCTTTTAATTTAAAATTGATCAAGAATAAAATAACTAAGTGTAAAATATCTTCCTAACTTTTTTCAAGTTATGTAAGTCTTAAGAAGTGAAACAAATTCGAGTTCTATGCTGAAGCCTACGTAGTTTTCCTTCTTTGTGCCCCAAAGTAGTGCCCTATCACTATAATTAATGGTACGCAAAAGACTTATTACATATATGAAAATAAGTTAGGCAACATTCAAGTAGTCAAAGCTGTATTATACTACAAAATTACATTTTTTTCTTTTGTGTTTCCATGAGTGTTTTACCGAAAAATAAAATATATTTATCTGATAGTATGATCTTCAATTCAAGGTCTCTCACTTTGCAAATGTTTCACATTTTCTAGCTAACATTTTGTTTTCTTCTCAGAAGTTAAATTATTCATTTCACAATGTAGCCTAATTTGAAAATAATGTATTTATAAAGAAGTATCCTATGTCTCTGAAACATATTACTTTAATAAAATAATCACTAAAGATTTATATTTCAGAGGCAATTTTATTTTCACAATTTCAGTCACATAATTTTAATGAAATCATTTTTAAAACCAAAAGTATTTCATTTGTTTCCACTATCTGTTTCTTTTTATTTATTTATTTTTGTTTTCTTTTGAGACAGAGCCTCACTGTCGCCCAAGCTGAAGTACAGTGGCGTAATCTCGGTTCACTACAATCGCTTCCTACTGGGTTCAAGCGATTCTCCTACCCACGTCTCCCAAATAGCTGGGATTACAGGCACGCACCACCAATCCTGGCTAATTTTTGTATTTTTAGTAGAGATGGGATTTCACCATGTTGCCAAGGCTGTTTTGGAACTCCTGAGTTCAAGTAATCCTTCAGCTCAGCCTCCCGAAGTTCTGGGATTACAGGAGTCAGCCAGCCAGGCCCAATATCAGATTTCTTCAATCTTAATTGATTTCTTTGTTTCTTTGTAATTGTGTTTCTTTTTAGCTCCTTCCCTCCATGCTTGCTTCTTGTCTTTTGTTTTTCTCTTTCCCATCCTACCTTTCTCTCTCTCTCTCTTCTCTCTCTCTCCTCGCTCTTTCTTTCTCTCTCTCTCTTCACATACACATATACACACACTCAAAAACACTTCTATGCATGTATTTTGGCTGAGTAAAAATGAAAAGTTGATTGATGGAGCCTTGTGACATGACACTAAATATTCTATAGCACAACATAAAACTTTTCATTACTGATAAGAAATTATTATTTCTTAAAAAAAAGTACCGTGGGAAATTTTCCTGAAGAAGCAGTGAAGTACCTTGTTTATTTCTTATATTATCTTCAAATAGAGCCCTCCAAACACACACACACACACAAACCCCTCAAAACAACTGCAAAATCACTTATTACTCCTGCAAGCTTCCTGTATTTTACCTTGTGTGAAAGCAATTTTCATTTGCATTTTATTGTACCTTGTACTAGCAAAAGGAAGATTTATGTAGCATTTTGCTGTGTAGAAAAGTACAACATGTATAAATTTCTGTTGAATACGTTCTGTTCTTTGCTATGCTTTGAATTCTGAAATATTTATTTTCAGAAATCGTTGTCAATTCTACGTCATATCATATAGCTAATCATTGAAATTGTTAATGGAAAGGGAGAAAAAATAAGGAAAATTGTACAGTTTGGTGGGCTTGTTTTCTCAGCTGTTTTTGTACTGACAAGTCTAAATTCTAAGTATATTTCTAAAATTTCAGTGTTGACTTTGGAGAGAAAATTAAAAAATGCAATTGATCATATTAGGTCTTTCATTTTCTTTACACAAAGGATTGCACATCTTTCTCTTCTTCAAGTGGTTTAGCAGATTATTTGTCTTGTTCCCACCTCCCGTCACCATTTTATTATTATTCTTTAAGCTATATTGAGTACAACTATTTGTCCTGAAGGAGTTCTGACCTACATCTTTTCTTAACTCAATTTCTATAAAAGAAGCTGAGATTCAGAGAGAATATAAATAACTTTCTCAAGGGTGATCTTTCCTTTGTGTGCGCTGACACAAACACGATTGGACTCCAAAGTGTGTGTTTTTTTTTAATCTAACACACTGTGGTTGTTTATTTATTTACTTTTTAACTTTTCCTGATGGCAAATTCCCTTATCCATTGAAGTCAATACAAGGTGTAGACTAAGTCTCATTCCCGAATTGAGTGATTGATTTGGGTTTGAGTCACTGGAAGTAATGTAACCTTAGGACTGCAACATACTTTTGGTACAAGTTCCATCTTGACTATCATAACCAATTTTTCAGAAAACCTGAACCAAATTCCTGGGTTCCTGTGTCTTCCTCTCAGAAATGGAATCTCAGGTCTGCCTACTGTATTTCTCCCTTATGACTGATTCCTACACCTAAGCCCCAATCTCCCGGTAGGTCTTATTTCTCTCTTTCTGCACTTCTTTCTTTGCTGTAAGACGTATGGGAGATGCACAATTGATAAGACACAGTTCCAGTTCCCTGGAGTCTATAGTCCCTATTAAACTGTTATGAAGATAACCCAAATGTCTGTCTTTTTAACACTTCGATGCACATCCTACATTTAATGAATTCATAAGTCTTCTATTGATTTTGACTGGAAGTAACGATACACATTCTGGTACAACTACCCTGTGAATATTAATATCCATCAGAAATGAGAGTATATATTTCTTTAAAAATTATATGAGATATCTAAATTAATTTAAATATAAAATAAGATTGTCTACTTCATCTTTGTTAATATACTCTGTAAAACTCAAACATCGGTTTTCTAATTGAAATTAATTATGGATTATTCTTTTTCTCTTAAGGAACTACCTTAACATACTTATAATTTTCCCTGGCATTTTAAGAATTATCCACTGTATTCACGGGGTTCCAAAATAAGTAGCTACATCCTTTTTTAAACTCCAGATGTTAAAAAGAAGAATAAAAATGGTTAGATATCATGTATAAAGCAGTTTTTTAAGAAAGTCAAATTTTATTTGCTGTTCTATCTGCTGAGATTGTTGTATTCATTACTCAAGAAGTCAGTTCTATACCTTTTTAATGGGACAAATTTTCAAACTTTATGTAACATCTGGGAAGAAATTATTCAATAATGCTTTCGACTATGTGAATTTGTCAGTGTGAGTTAAAATGTAATCAAGGATTCCTGTTTGTTGAAGAAAAAAGAGTATGACATTACACATTTGTATATTTTAGATTACATGACCAAGTGATTTCATACCACTTCAGACAATGCATCTGTTAAGTACCATGATGACAGATTGAGAAAAAGAACTAACTATGAATATATTTTTATTTGATTATTCATTCATTTCTAAAATCTTGTTTACTTGACTTTTTGCCTTTTAAATTTTCATTTAATATAGAAAAATATATTCCTGGGGTTATAACCCTATATGGGATGGAAATATTCTTAGATACTTTTTGAAATTCAATGCTCTGAACTTTCAGTTCACTCAAAGATATACAAACAGTAGAAAGTAAATTTTTGTTAAAAAATACAAAATTCTCTCACCTGAGNATGATTTTGAAAGAAATTACTTTTTTAATAGATAAAATTGTAATCATATTTTAATCATACTTCTCTTTTATTTCTTTATACAAGCATACTCACTGACACAAAGGTGAAAATTAGATTCATGTGTATTGAAATAAATAGTATGAATTTATGGTTACGTTAGAAATGTATGAAAGGTCATTTTTACTGTTATATCATGTTATTTTTCAACAGTACATCTATGACCTATATTAAGAAAGTTTAGAAGATGACAGAGAATAGGTTACATAATAATTATGTAAGCTAATACTCTTGAAATATACTTTCTGTGATATCTGAAAATATAGTTCGAATGATGAAAATTATAGACCAAGCATTTTTTGTTTTATTCATATTTACTATATAGGGACAGTCAGATATCTGATAAAATTGAAATATGATATTCTTGAGAAAAAATAATAAACGTTCATTCTTATGAAACTCTTTTTTGGGAAGGTGGGTCAAAGGAATAATAGCAGTAATTGTAAATCAAATCTAACAAATAAAAATACACTCTAGTAACTAGAATTTGTCTCATATCTTGGAGAGAAAAAAGGAAGAAGAAGGGGATAGAGATAAAGAGGAAAAATAGAAGGAAGGAAAGAAGTCTCTAGGTGAGGAAAACAGACAATGAAATAAAATTTATTGTAAAAATTAATCTCAGCTCATAAGTTTGGAGCCTAGGAAGATTTGCAGTCCTAGATAAATGCTGGCTTTACTAAGGATTCAGGTGCTTGATTTTCAGATTGTTAATCCGTTGTCTGGTCTAAAAATATTACTTTGTTGAATACTGGAAATGTAGCAGGTGCAAACTTGGTTTTTAAGAGACAATCTCACTAGAGAGAAAAAAATTATTAAGACACATATAATAACTAGATCACAAATTATTAAAATGTATAATCACATGCAATCTAAGTAAGGGAAGGATCACCATAGTTTGGGATATGTAATAGGCTTATGGATGAACCCTGAAGATATCCAGTTATAATCTGTGCAAGCTGTGAATGTTACCTTGTATTACAAAAGGGCCTTTGCCAATATGACTGAGTTATAAATCTTGGGATGGATGGATGGATAGATTAATTTGGATTGTCTGGGCTGGCTCTGAATGTAATCATAGTATCCTTTTCAGAGGAGGGTAGAGGGAGATTTGACTACAGTATAAGAAGAATGTAACAATAGAAACAAGGGGCAAAAGTCAATGTGATGAGGGACCATGAACCAAAACGTGAGGACATCCTCCAGAAACTGGAAAATGCAAAGAAACTGATTTCCTTCAAGAAACTCCAAAGAGAGTACAGCTCTGCCAAAGCCTAGATTTTGACCCAGTAAAACCCATTTTAGATTTTTGACCTCAAGAACTGTGAGAGAGTAAGTGTGTGTTATTTTTACACTACTAAGTCTGTGGTAATTCGTTGCGGCAGTCAAGGATGTTATGTATTCAAGGATGTAATATGTATTTTTACATTTTACATAAAATGTAAAAAATTCATTTTTATATATTTGTTAATAATTATGTGCTAATAATGCTAACAGTATTTCATCACTGTATGAATAAAGAAGTTATCTGCAAACATAAAATTTATACGTTTTGGAAAGTATAGAATGCAATAAGATGAGTTCAGACAATGCCAAGTTTTATGAAAAATAAAATCAGAACAATGTAAGAGAGAATAACTTTAAAGAGAATGAAATATAAGCTACATACTGGGAGAAAATGTTTTCAAATCACATATGTAAGAAAGACTTTTCCAGAATATACAAGGACTAATCTCAGAAAATAAGCAGCAACTCAATTAAAACTATATGCAAATACTTGAAAAGACACTTTACCAAATACGATGTAAGGATAGTAAATGAGCATGTAATAGATGATCCGCATCATCCAAGTTAAGGGAAATGCAAATTACAACCATAGGGAGATACCCAGAGTCACATTCTCGAATAGCTAAAGTTTTAAAAAATATATAGAGACAGTACCAAATATTGGTGAGAATACAGAGCAATTGGAAGTCTCGCATTACTGTACTGGTGAGAATATAAAATGATAGAGCTACTCTGAAAAACTGTTTGGTAATTTATTACAAATTGAAAGATGAAGATATTCTATGACACAGCTATATAAATTTCAGCCACGTGCTCTGGAGACAATGAAAACATTTCTATTCAAAAATCTGCATATAATGTTTATAGTGGTTTTATTCATAATTACAAAAATTGGACAACATGAATGTACTTGAAAAGGTAAATAATATGCATAGAGTTGTACATACTTGCAATGGAATACTATTCATGAATCAAACGGAATGCACTATTGATACAAATAAGAATTTATATAAATCTCAAAGAGATTACACTGAGCAAAAGAAAACAGTCTCAATATGTTACATACTATTTGATTCCATTTAACAGAAATTTTGATGGACAGTGATAGTGATGATTAACGCACAGGGGATGCCTGAGGTTTGGGATGGATGGAGTGTGTGACTGCAAAAGAATAAAAAGTATGAGGAACTTTTGTGGATTTTTGAGTAGTTTCACATCTTCATTATACTTATGGGTATACAAATCTATGCATTTATTAAAATTCATAAACCATATACCAAAAGAAAAAAAATCGGTAAATTTTGCTATGTGCTCATTTTAGTTTATTTAAAGATACTTTTTTGAATGCTACTCCAGCTTTCTTTTTGTTCATTAAATATAAGAAAAGAGTAACAGTGGTAATAATAAGGCTGACAAAATTAGATAAAATGGGAAAATAAAGGATTTTGAAGAGATGGAATTTGAGCAGAAAAAAAGAGTGGCAAGATAATTTAACTATGTGAGGATCTAGGTCAGATGTGTTTCAGTAAAGGTGACCACACAAACAGTTGAGGCAAGGATGAGTTTGGCTTTTCTAGAGGAGAAAATGTGGGTGACATATAGTGAAGAGTGGAAAGAAGGTGACACTATCACGAATTCAGAGAGAGATTAGAGAAGACATCTTCACTGAAGAACTAGGTCTTGAGTAATCAGAACAACACAGGAATGGAATAAATAATAAATAAAAACAATAAAAGAAACTTTTAATATTCTCCTTTCCTGGGAGCTCTCAACTCTGGACTGTTTAACTGTTCTGCCAGAGTCACTGATTTGGCAAACCATCTGTACTGCCTTCTTGACTTTTTCCCTTCTCCCTTCCTACCTCCATTCTTTTTTATCTTTTATGTTATTTTATATTTCAATTTACCTTTTTGCTGCTTTATACTATATTATCAGGACTAAAATACAAATACTTTCCGAGTAAGAGTGCATCTAAATTTTAATTGCACCCTCAAGACCCATAGGATAGTGTCTTCAGCTTAGCTGCCATTTGGTGGGTATTGATTGGGTTTTTGTTTGTTTCTAAACATTTTAATAAAATGTGTACTCTATTAAAATGCAATATAAAGTTTTATTTTAAAAAGTATTGTAATATATTGAAAAACCCAAGTAAGTTTTGTTTGTAATTTTTTTGTTTTGTTTTGTTTTGGAAAGTTTCTGTTGCCAGGCTGGAGTGTAATGGCGCAATCTCGGCTCACTGCAACCTCTACCTCCCGGGTTCAAGCGATTCTCCCGCCTCAGCTTCCCCATTAGCTGAGATTACAGGCACCCAAAGTCATATCCGGCTAATTTTTGTATTTTTGTAGAGATGGGTTTCACCATGTCGGCCATGCTGGCCTCAAACTCCTGACCTCAGGTGATCCGCCGACTTCGGCCTCCCAAAGTGCTGGGATTACAGGCATAAACCACCATGCCCAGCCTGTAATGTACCTTGAATTTATCTCAGTAATGTTTCCTCCACCTCAAAATGTGTAAAAAAGATTACCAAGATAATTAAAAAGATTAAAAAAAAGGTCCTATGAAAAAATGTACAGTAACCATGATACATATTTAGATTACAAAATAGAAGGTTAAGGGCATATTTGATACCGGTTTTCAAGTGTACTACGCTTGATTATAAGAATTATGTTGACCATATTTTCTAAAATTATAAAGGTCAGGGTAAAGGTAAAATCACCATAGGTTGGTGCAATAGTGCTAATTATATACAAGGAAGAAAAATTTTGTTTAACAATGATGGTATTTAGTTACTCAAACAAGTTGTCATGGGGATTACAGAATTTGAATCCTGGAAAATGAGTGAATACTTATATACATTCTTAGATTATTAATATATTAAAGCAAAAGTCTAATACAAATTAATCCTTTTAGAATTACAATTTTTCTATCACAGAATAAAGAAAACTTACTTTAAATTAGAAATCCTTTGTGCAATTAATAAAGTTGCTTAATTAAAAAAATTCAATGTCAATTTGTAAAATACACATTTTTTAGTTAGAATATTTTTATTAATTAAATTCAATAATATTTTTGAGAATACTTTCTAAGTAAATTAAAAATACTAAAGAAATAAAATGTTAACTATATAATATTTGTATTTTTCTTTTTGGAATTTTTCTTGTTTGTTCTTTTTATGTTTTAATTCAAAAATTTGACAGATAAAATTATATGTATTTATCATATACAACATGATGTTTTGAAGTATCTATCTGTTATAGAATGACTAAATCCAACATGCGCATTACCTCACATAGTTATCAGATATTTATAATAGTTATTTTGTAGTGAAAACAGTTTACATCTACTGTCTCCAGGATTTTTCAAGAATAGAATATGTTGTTATTGACTATTTCTCTGCTATGTAATATTCTTTCCAAATATAACTTGTTTTCCATAAGCAAAGGGAGCATATTTTACGTATCTTAATTTATCTCAGAGTTTAGCATACAGCTAGGTACAGAAAGAATAATTATACTGAATTGCATGTGCTAAAGCCGTGTGTGCTCCAGAAGATAAAGAGTAATTTATCAAAAAACATTGAATCATTATTCTAGGTGATGTCAGGTACAGAACAAGAATATAAAATAATCGCCTATTAAAAAATAGATAAAAATTTACAGGATATAACTATTGACATGAATGAATCTTTTCATAAAGGTTTATGCTATTAGATATAAAATTATGTATTAAGACTTCAAGGATGAAAAGACCATCAACAGCTAAGTAGCTGTGAAATGCTTCTTTTATGTATCCATAAAATAAGACTCAGGTTTCACCTGTTTCAGTTTCTTCTGGGATGGGAGATACAGACATAGAACCCTAGCCTCTGCAAAGAAGGTGAAATTGGGGAAGTGATGATATTGCAGAGAGAATGAAAAAATGTAAAGGCATAGAGTATACATTATCATGGTTTAATATCAGGATGTCCTGGTAACTGCTGGAGGTAAACAGGAAATATGATCGAGCACCATGGTGCCATATTACAATGCAGTAGGGAATGGAATAGGAAATGTTGCCTTAGACAAAGAAAAAATATATTGGATCAATTCTCATTAAGTTATGACACATAATAAATGAATCTAACATTTATATTCTTGAAATGCTGTTCACAGTGATCAGAATTTCATTTTAACTTGTGGTATATTAACAGCATTAGTTTAAAATAGTTCACCTTTTTTTTTTTTTTAAGAAACGTGAAAGATGTGACACAACATTTTATAATCACCTGGAATGATTCAGTATATATAAGGGAACAGTTTAAAATGAGTCAATTTCTATTTTTCATCCACTAACTATATTTACCAGTTTTACTAGTAATGCAGAAGTACTGCCATAGTTCAAATTATTTTATATGGATTGATTTTTCCCCTAACAGGAAATATTCCTAAATGAAACATTATCATCCAGGAGGTTTTAACATTTCAGAGATTGTCATCTCTTTCTAGATACCCACTTCAGTCTCTTTCTAAAAGTTTTTCTATGCAACTTGTAGGTATATCCTCAAGGAAGTCTGAGATTATCCTAATCCATCTCAAATAACCACAAAATTTAGCCTTCTAGTTTAAGCCTAAAATGCATAAAAGAATCTAAGATAAGTTAGAAAATTTCTCTCTGCCTAAAAATTACAGCCTATGGGGCCAGAAATCCTGTTCCTTGGCTTTGTTCATTAAAATTTAATATGTTCTCTTGGTCGGGCGCGGTGGCTCACGCCTGTAATCCCAGCATTTTGGGAGGCCGAGACGGGCGGATCACGAAGTCAGGAGATCGAGACCATCCTGGCTAACACGGTGAAACCCNAAAAAAAAAAAAAAAAAAAAAAAAAAAAAAAAAAAAGTAATATGTTCTCTTAAAATAAAAATATTTTTTGATTAGTAATACTCCTAGACATCATTCATTTCTATCTGAATTATCAGTTAAGATCTCAGCTGGTATTAGTTAGCCACCAAGCCAAAAACAGAATGTAATATAAGCACTAAATTTGTGAAAAGAATCTTAGAGAAGGGGATGGTATTCTACAGAAAGGAAAACTGTTATTTATTGAAAAAGTAAGTAGCATATATTGCACATCTGATAAACTTGGTGAGGTGCACTATTTATTCCAGCTGTAATCCCTTGTTGTTGAAGACTTTATAAGAGTTTTTTCTTCTTCATTCATTTATTCAGGCGATTCTTAATCTAATTGTCACCATTAGTATACAATTCTACCTTAAAGTATTATAGACTGTCATAGATTTTCCATTTCTGACGCAGGTCAAAGTGTGGTAGAGAGAGGAGGGCAATTGAACACATTGGCTAGTAACCAGTAACTAGGCTAGGTCCAGGACTTGACGAAGTCAGACTGTGGGGACATCTGAACAACAGAAGACTAACAGCTACTGAAAGGGGCTGTAGATCCAAAATTTTCAAGACCTGATAACTATAAAACACTAATCTTCATATTCACAGGGGTATAAATGCAAAGGTTTAATGAAGAAAGATGGAGGCCAATATTTATTTATTTATTATTTATTTATTGTAAAATAACGCAAACCAGTGTCAGGCTATCTCATTCCAAGAAAAGTCTGAATATTCCAGAGGTTCCCAGGAATCTGTCCCTGGCAGTAGGAGTTAGCTAAATGAGGAGGGGAAGAGCATGTTGATTCATGGGTTAAGCCCATCAGAAAGAATATTACACTAAGACCAAGGAAGCAAAACACCTATTTTTCTTTTTAAAAACAAAATCTTTCTAATTAGCCTTATGACCTTGATTGAGCTACTTGACATTCCCCACTTGAATGCTAGTTAACGTTTCACACTGATGTGTCCAGGAGGCTGTGGGCACTGCGGATACAAAAATGAATAAGGCATAGGTATGATAATATGGCACATGCCTAAAGGAAGCTGACTAGACCAGAAGATACCGTGACATTCTATTATGCTAACTTTGTTAGAGATGCAGTAAACAATTGTGACTGCTTTTTATATTGTTGGTTTGCTTTGTTTGTGTTGAAAAGCCACCTCAATAAACAGGGAATTTTTTAAATTGCTGATGGAGAATCTAAAAAAAAAACAAACAAAAAAAACTGTATCCATACTTGTGTGTCCATTGGAATTTTTGTGCAGTTTTATTTTTTTAAATAATGTATTCAACTTCACAATTAGCCAGTGCACCCAGATCATTTCCTAAGAGGACCTATGGTACATTAACCAAACAGAGAACCACATCCTAATTTTGATTTTGAGTTTTATTTGACTTAACATTTTTTTTCAAAGCGATAATATACCTTATGATAAGCAAAACATACTTTGTTTGACCTAGACATACTACAGAATTTTTTCTTTGTTAGATTTATAAACACAATATTTACGGCCTCTCTCTGTCTCTTACATGCAATCATCATCAAAATTTTTCATTTTTACTTTCTAAATGTGTTTCACATCCATCTAATTACCCTCAGGTTAAGGGACTAGCATCTACAGCAATGGCTTCCTTTCTCTTTTCCTCACGTCTACTCTAAGCCCTCCTAATCCATTTCTCACACAGCCAGCAGGAGATCTACTCACAATGCAAGCGAGATCATCTCATGACACTATTTAAAATCTTTGAGCTGCTGCTTCCTTTTGCTATTTTTAAATATACATGCATACATATATTCATGTTTGTGCATATATGTGTTATGTATTAGCCCATTTTCACACTGCTGTAAAGAACTATTTGCTATAAAGAACTGCTATAAAAACTGGGCATTTTATAATGAAAAGAGGTTTAATTGACTCACAGTTTCACATGGCAGCAGAGGCCTCAGGAAACTTAGAATCATGGTGGAAGGCAAAAGAGAAGCAAGTATGTCTTACCGTCATGAGCAGGAGAGAGAGCAAGTGAACAGGGATGTGCCACATTTTTAAACCATCAGATGTTATGAGAATTCACTCACTAGCACAAGAACAGCAAGGGGGAAACCACACCGGTGGTTCAATCATCTCTCACAAAGTCCCTACCCCAGCACAGGAGATTACAATTCAACAGAAATTTGGATGGGGACAGAGAGCCAATCCATATCAGTGTATATACGTATATACACATACAACCTGGCCTATTATCTATCTCCTGCCTATCTTTCTCCTTCCATCAGTATGTTCTTCTACCATTTCCTCCAAAGCACAGTTCTCCATTTCACTCTGGATTTTCTCAAGGGCTAACTTCTTCCTAGCATGGCTTCCTGCCCATTTATTACTAAACAATGGCTCCTCCTTCTGCAAGTTTTAAATATCATTCCCTCAATAACCTTCTCTATTGCCCAAAACTCAGAATTCCCACTCATTCTAGAATATAATTGTTCATGACACATTTACTTTATAGTTTATCAAAATTGATAAGTATGATATTTTAATAAATGTATGAGAAGACAATTTTTTTAAACGATAGCAAACAAAACACCAGAGCATGACTATAGTGTTTTGGGGGTCTGGGCTCCCTTGGACTAGGAGAGATTTAGTATCATTTTAATGTGTGTCATGCATGCCTGACATTTAAAACATCTCCATGCTTACCTCGTGTTTTCAGGTATGTTCCTTCTGGGCAAATTTCAATGAATCTACCCACTGGGGAAGAAACCAAATTCTCCACACTTCCATCATATGAGGAATGGCCAGCAGCCTAAAATATCATTTTTATCAGGTCTCTTCTATTGGATCATATGCTCTGCGAGTTCAAAAATTATGCCTGTTATTCTGTTTCTAGACTGCAACTGTGCTTCACACACACTAAGAACTCAACAAATTGCATAAACAAAGAAATAGAATTCACTATTCCAATGTTGCCTCTGTCTAAATTTTTTATACTATTTCCATTCCTAGACTCACCTCAGCTAATCCTTAATGTATTAGGCATGTATTTGTCATTCTTATAATGGATATATTTGCTTCAGTGAATAACATATGCATGGGGAGATCAAAAGTCAGGAAGTTTATGTACCCAATGCTACCTCTGCCTAAACTTTTCATTCCACTTCCATTCTTAGACTTACCTCAGCTAATCATTAAAATATTTAGATATGTATATGCCATTCTTATAATGGATATATTTGCTTCAATGAACAACATATGCATGGGCAGATTCGAAGTCAGAAAGTTTATGTATCCAGCAGTGTCTTAAATTCCACAGTTCTAATATATTTTGAAACCACTAACAGTTTTTAACTCAATAACTTCTAATTAGTTTTTCGAAAGGCAAAAGACAAATTGAAGCATAATTGAATTTATCTAATTTAAGCATTCACATCTTAAGAGAGGGAGGAGGAGAGAGAGGGAATTAGAAATCAGCACATTACTTTAAGAGAAAGAAGCATTACACCAACTTTTTTTTATTTAAAACATTTTATGGCATGAATCTGTTTTCACACAATATGTTCCATAATTCTCTTTCCAAACTAAATCATGTTAGCTTTTAATCATACATAAAATGTCAAAGCATTTCTTAGACAAAGCACAGCATTATTTTTTTACAAAATTTACCCTGATAAATTAAAGCCTGACATTAACTCTGCCAAATCCTCTAGTACAATCACTTTAATGAATTTCAACATAGCTAAAAGAAAGACATTGCAGTTAAAAAACAAAAAACAAACAAACAAAAAAAAGTGAGGCTTTCAGTTTGATTTTTTTTCCCTCTGTGCTACTGACTTTAATAAAGAAAGAAGTGTAAAGGAGGGATGTTTTAAAATGCATTGCTTTGCAAACAAACTTATATTAATAATAAAATACAAGTAACAGATGAAGGTAAAACAGATTTTGAAATAGGTTGTAAATGTCATTTTTTCCCTTACCATGTCTTTCATTTTAAACAAGAATCTAATTAAAAATTGGAAATGCTGTATATGCAACCATGTTAAAGGTGTACAATTTCTGAAGAGAGGCAGAAAAATGCTGTTCTCATGGAGAAGCTTAGAAAATAGTACAATAAGACATTTGGTTTATGGTTAGTGAGAGTTTCCTAATGATTCGTTTTTAATGACCATTTATTTAAGTGCATTTGGAGAATTTTTAAAATAATCAAGAAACCAATAAGAATCATCATGTTCAGAGAAAAGAACCATTATTATGAGAACTGCTGCTGTTATTTAGCAAATACAATAGTTTGTAAATTGGCTATTTTATTTTTCAACAATCTTCATTTGTGTCATGTGCAAATACCAACATCACCTTTTTATCATTGAGAGTTTATGACCAGTGCATCAGGGGATACCAGTGTTCTTTCTGTCCAAATTGCCCTTTGCTTTCTTGTCTTTTTAAAATTATAGTTCTTCTGGATAGTCCCAGTGTTGCTTTCTCTGAGACGCCTTTCTGAACATTCTCACCTGAAACCCTGCCCCAAACCACACACTCACTTAAGCATAATAAGCTGCTTTCCTCCCAGTACTGATAACACGGTACTATTGCACCCTTCTGTTGCATTTGCATTAGGTCTTTTCTTCTATAGCCCCACATACTATCAGCACGGGGAAGTCTGTTTTATATGTGTGTATCTACATCTAGCCTAGCACCTATTGCAAAGTAGCCTCTTCAGGAATGTTAGGCATTTAAACCTATTGTGCAAAATCCAGGTTAGAAAACAGTATATACATTTATATTCAAGAAAATCTACATTTGTGTCCCACAGACCATTTCCTTTAAAGTATTTTATTATGCAAGTCTCATTTTGCTATATGCTATAGATCATGTCACTCTGACTGACACCAAGGTGATATTTTAAAATATTCACAAGGATAAATTTAAACCAAGGGCAACAAAGACACATACCAAAATAGACTAGAAAATAGTATAATTGAAGGAAAATAAAATAACCGAATGAAACAAGCCTGGTGTGCAATACACAATGTTCGGAGGAGTATGGCTAAACATTTATTTTTGCCATTGTAAAGGAGGCAGCTACTACTCATGTCCAGGTAATTGTTGCACAGAAAGTGTGTAGTTTTAGATATTTTGAAAGTCATGGGAAATGAAATCTTATATTAACTAGTTTGTACTCACTTGTGACATATTTATGGCAGTTTTCCTGTATTTTTTCTTATGCTATTTATGGAATTGAGGCCATTGGTAGTTCATATCTAAAAAGAATGAACGTCTCAGTTTTCCTGCTAAGATACAAATAATATGAATACCTTTAGTTTTCAATGTCATACTTCCGTTGGATATTTCTGCATATGCGAGGATGCCAAATGTCTTATCCTGGGGCTCCCAGGCTTGCCACTGGTTATCTAACGCTTATACATGTTGTCTTACTTCTTCACATTTGAAAGCAATCAATCTATCAATCAAAGCATTGTGTCACCTTTGTGTTTTAATCAGTAAAGCACACTTTAAAATGTGGTCTGCAAGGGGTCTTAAGGAATCTGAGTTTTCTTATGTTGACTCAAGAGTCAACATACTTGATTATGCAAGAGTCTGATTTTAACACATTCACCATTTTGATGCACAAATTACCTTTTCTGCATCATACATGTTCTATAAATTAAAAGAAAAAATAGATTTGATATGCTTCTAGATGAGTTTAGTTTCCTCTGAAATTGCAAAAGTATTTTTGTTTAATATTTGAAAATCCGTTCCAACTAATAACTTGTATTGAAGAAGCAGAAAATCTCGGTTGAGTACGGTGGCTCACTCCTGTAATCCCAGCACTTTGGGAGGCCAAGGCGGGTAGATCTCCTGAGGTCTGGAGTTCAAGACCAGTCCGGCCAACATGGCAAATGCCTGTCTCTACTGAAAATACCAAAATTAGCTGGGTGTGGTGGCACATGCCTATAATCCCAGCTACTCGGGAGACTGAGGCAGGAGAATCGCTTGTACCCGGGAGGTGGAGATTGTGGTGAGCCGAGATCATGCCATTGCACTCTCCACCCTGGATGACAAGAGTGATACTTTGTCAAAAAAAAAAAAAAAGTAGAAAATCTCTACTTATTGCCTTGCCTTATTGAAGATAATAATAATTACAGTCGTGTACATTTAGCGTATCTTATCTATAATTAGCCTAATTTCTTGTTCTTTCATAATCTCTGGAGTATGTATGTTCTATAACTTCCTCTATGTTATCTTATTGATATTTTATAGCCTAGTGCTTTGATAATTAACAGCATTTGACTTTATAAGATTCTGATCCTTGAAATCTTATTATAACAAATAATTTTTATTAATTATAACCAAAGCCAAATTGTATTTTAGGATAGTTGGCTAGGATTTCTTGAGAAGATTTAAAATTACAAATTTAATTGCATTACTAGATATAGGATAATTCTGGTTATCCATTTTATCTTGAGTGACTTGTAATTTATGGATGTCTAAAAATAATTAATTTCTGTTATTAATTGTACTAATTGTAGACTTTTAATGCCTGTAGGGTTATAGTAGCATCACATCCTTCATTCCTCATGTTGTCAACTTGTGTCTTCTCATTTTCTTTTTTTTTGAGACGGAGTCTTGCTCTGTCACCCAGGCTGGAGTGCAGTGGCATGATCTTGACTCACTGAAACCTCTGCGTCCCAGGTTCAAGCAATTCTCCTGCCTCAGCCTCCTGAGTGGCTGGGACTACAGGCCTGTGTCACCACACCCTGATAATTTTGTGTATTTTTGTAGTAGAGACGGGGTTTCGCCATGGTAGGCAGGATGGTCTTGATCCCCTAACCTTGTGATTCGCTCACTTCAGCCTCCCAAAGTGCTGGGGTTACGGGTATGAGCCCCTGTGCCCGGCCTCTCACTTTCTTTTTATTCATTTGTCAGAGGGTCATCTGTTTTATTGATTTTTTTCAAAGTGTTTTTCTCTTTTCAATTTATCTTATTCCTGCTTCCATTTTGATTACTCTCTTCATTTTGCAAACGGGTTTATTTTGCTTTTCTTTACTAGTTTTGTAAGGTGGAAGCTTAGATTATTGATGTCAGACTTTTCTTTTTTTAGTATAAGCATTTAATAATACAAATTCTACTCTAAACATTAATCATAAATGTTGATATGTTATAGCTCTATCTTTGTTCAGTTCAAAGTATTTTCTAATTACTTTAGTGACCAATGAATTATTTAGAAGTCAGTTGTTTTATTTCAAAATGATTGCATATGTTTATATTACCTTTCTGTTAATTCCATTATGGTCAGAGAATATCTCAGGATGTTTTTTTTTTCATTCTTTTAAATGTTTAAGTTTAGAATATAGAGCAAGTGCATTTTTTGTTGTTTGGTGAAGTGTTCAACACATGTCAATCGTAATCCTGGACTGATGATGCCATTAAATTCTTCTATGCTTTTGTAAATTTTCTGTTTACTATTCTATATATTATTGAGAAAAGCAGCCTACATCTATAATTAAAGATCAGTAAATTTGTCCTTTCAGTTCTGTGAGTTTTTCCATCTTGTATTTTGAAGCTCTCTTATTAGGTATCTACATGTTTATTAATAATTAATATCAAATTAATAATTAAAATAGTTACAAATTTAATAAATAATTAAAATTACCCTGCTAACAATCAAACATTACACTCTTAATTCAGTGAATTAAATTATTGATTGCTGAATATAACGTATTACACATTTAATTAGTTAATAAAGAGAGGACACCAACCAGAAGAATAATAAATCAAACAACAACAAAGTATATTAAAATGTAATGACCTAAGCTCACCAATTAAATATAATATTATAAATATAAATATATTTATACAGACACACACACGTGTGGTTCTCCTGCTTTCCCTTTCCAGGCTAAATTTCAGTCAAACATTTTAGAGTTTGCTCTAAGTGTTATACATACTTCACATTTTACATACAATCTGTATTTTACTACATCAAGTAGAATGCAGTAACCTTGATATTAAAAACGTCCCA
Source organism: Rhinopithecus bieti (assembly GCF_001698545.2). NCBI lineage: Eukaryota > Metazoa > Chordata > Mammalia > Primates > Cercopithecidae > Rhinopithecus > Rhinopithecus bieti. Next base: position 1,113,449 of record NW_016820246.1, on the reverse strand, counting down.
TTACTTTCCCTCCTTTGTGTTTAGTTCATTTATATATTGTTTTTCTGTGTGTGTGTATATGTGTGTGTGTATGCATACACACTATATATATACTACATATATATACACTATATATACATACACATTTTTATATTCAATATATGCATAAATATATATTTATCTACTAAAATTTTATTATATTATGGTTTCAACAGCCATACAGACTTCAAATAATTATAGAGCAGAAAAGCTGCCTATTATATTTAACTGGATACTTAATATTTCCGCTGTTGTTGTTAATTCTTGATATTCCAAGTTTCCTTTTCATATCATTTTCTTCCATCTGAAAACCTTTTTTTGTTGTTGTTGCAATTCTTATAGAGCAGCTATACTGACATTAACTTCTATTAGTTTTCATTCATCTGAGAATATATTTAACTGGCCTTCATAAAGTATATTTTCATTGGATACAGAAGTCTGGGTTTACCGTTTTTGATGAGAAATTTATATTCATGCAAACCATTGTCCTCCTATAAATAATGTGTGATGTTTCTTTGCTTTTGAGAATTTTCTATTTCCATTTTTTAGCTTTAGTTTTTTCATTTCACTTTTAGTTTTTGAAAGTTTAATGATTGTACTAGTAAGGGTTCTCTAGAGGGACAGAACTAATGGGATACATGCATATATGAAAGGGAGTCTATTAAGGAGAAGTGACTCACACGATCACAAAGCAGAGTCTCATGATTGGCTGTCTGCAAGTTGAGGAGCAAGGAAGCCAGTGGTGCATCAGTCTCAGTCCCAAAACTTAAAAAGTAGGGAAGCTGACAGTGCAGCCTTCACTCTGTGGAAAAGGCCTGTGAACCCTAGAAAACCACTGGTGTAAGTCCAAGAGTCCAAAAGGTGCAGTCTGTTGTTCGAGGGCAGGAAGTATTCGGCCCAGGAGAAAGAGGAAGGCTGGAAGACTCAGTAAGTTGGCCCTTCCATCTTCTCTTGCCTGCTTTATTCTAGTTGTTCTGGCAACTGCTTAGAGGGTATCTACCCAGATTGAGGGTGGGTCCGCCTCTTCCAGTCCACTGACTCAAATGTTAATCCCCTTGGCAACATCCTCACAGATACACCCAGGAACAATACTTTGCATCCTTCAAGCCAATCAAGTTGACACTCAATATTGGTCATCACAGTTATGATATTTCAGGAAGGTTTTTTGGGGATTTCATTCTGTTTGGGCCTTTCTGAGCTTCATTAATCTGCAAGTTTATAAATTTTATCATATTTGAGAAGTTTTCAGGCATTATTTTTTCACATTTTTTTCCTATACCACATCCTTTTGCTTGTATCTCTGGACCACCAACAACACAGATATTAGACCTTATGTTGTTTTCCTCCAGGTCTCTGAGACTATTTATTTGTTTTATTTTCCTTTTTTATATCCGTTATTTAATTGAGTATTTTCTATTGATCTATCTTCAAGATTAGTGAGTCTTATGTCCATCATTGCTGTGCTGCTATTGATATATTCAAGGTTTTATTTTTTTAAGTTATTATATTTTAAAAGTCTTAAATTTCCATTTCGTTTGTTGTCGTATGTATTTACTTACTAGACTTCAACCTTTCAATTTATTTCAAGAGTATTTATGCAATTTGTTGGAACACTTTTATAATGGATGCTTGAAAATTGCTGTTATTGAATTCCACCCTCAGTCTCATAGCTGTAGTAACATCTGCGGTTTATCTTTTCCCACATAAGTTGATATTTTGCCTGTTCCATACACCCATTTTGGAGTGTGTTTCGCATTATATTTTTAATATTATGTTGTTACCAATTACTTGCTTGCCGGTTCTTTTATGATGATTTTCCCAAGCTGTTCAGCTAGCTAGCTCACATTTCATATGCCCACACTGTGCTTCTTCTTCTTCTTTTTTTTTTTTTTTTTTTTGAGACAGGGTCTTGCTTTGTCACCCAGGCTGGACTGCAGTGGCAAGATCTCAGCTCACTGCAACCTCCGCCTTCTGGCCTCCTGGGTTCAAGCGATTCTCCTGCCTCAGCCTCCCAAGTAGCTGGGATTGCAGGCATGCGTCATCATGCCTGGTTAATTTTTGCATTTGTAGTAGAGACAGGATTTCACCATGTTGGCCAGGCTGCTTTTGAACTCCTGATCTCAGGTAATCCACCCACCTCAGCCTCCCATAGTGGTGGGATTACAGGCGTGAATCACCACACCTGCTGTACTTTACTTCTTTTTAAGATGTGACAATAGTTTTCATAAGTAACTGAGGAATGTCAGAATTGTACTTGTTAATTCTCTCTGGCAAGAGGAAAAAATTTATAAGCAGTCAGAAAACAAACAGCTTTTCATTCTAGCTTCGCAACAAGCAAAGAGCTTAGAAGTTGTCACTCTTGGTCATTCAAGAATAAAACTTAAAATAACTTTTCTTGTATCTGTTGAGAAGCAGATGTTATAGGACATTCAACTACTCTAAAATTGGGAGATATAAAGAAACTGAGATCTATTATCCAGAGGAGAAGTCACTGGAGCCATAAACTAATAGGGCTGTATAAATGATAATGTTGATAAAATGTTGAATGCAGACAAGCATAAGAATAAAAAAGTTTCTTGGTGATGCAGTCTTATCACAGCCCCTACATTTTTGTGGACTTTACCTGCAGGAGCCATACCAGTAAGAATATGAGAAAGATCCTTTCCTGGATCTGACAAGGAGAAGAGTCATCCTTTAGATAGATCCACAGTCTTCACTATAAAAATGGTCTGCTTTGGGAAAGGAAATTTCTCTGCCTCCAGCTGCTTTCAGTCTTGCTGTTTTAACTGAGGAGCAAAAAATCATTTTCAACAGGTATCAAGGCTTCAAAAATACACTGGAAGTCTTGCAGCCAGGGAAGGGAGTGAGGGTGGGGATGAGGAAAAACAAACAAACAATAGTACTGGAGAAACACTTGTGAATGTCACAGCTCCAAGCCACAACCCCCATATCTTACCATTACCCTGGCAGGGCTCCAGCACAAAACAACAGTTGTAGCAGAAAGGGCTGCAGATCACAGGGTCCCTTGAAGGCAGAGTATCCAGTGAAGGCCAAAGTCGGGAGACAAAAACCAGACTAGAGGAATTTGAAACTTTTGGTACCTATAGCTATTTAAATTTTTCATGTGTAGCTGAAGAATGGAGTGGGAGTACAAAATTTCCCTCTGAAGGCAACGATACCCTTATTTAGATCTTACTCTATTCACATTATTCATAGGAAAAAAATACTGAAATTTTTTTTTTCCCCGCTGAAACAGAACACAGTTCCAATCCTGTTTCTCCGACTGTTCTTCTTGTCCTAGTTCATTTGTGCTATATTAACAAAATTCCATGGATTGAGCAACATATGAACAATGACATTTTATTTTTCACAGTTCTGGAGGCTGAGATGTCCAGAATCAAAATGCTGACGTATATGATGAGTGGTGAGGACCTTCTTTCTGATTCATAAGCCAGTGTCTTCTAGCTGTGTCTTCACATGACAAAAAAAGGAACGGCAGCTATCTGGGGCTGCTTTGATAAGGGGGCTAGAACCATTCATGAATACTCTCCTCTCACAACTTAAAGTCCCACTTTCCACTACCATCACGCTGATGATTAGATTTCAGCATAAGCATTTGAAGGAAATACAAACACGAAGCCTGTAGCATTTATCTTCAAACTCTATTCTTTTCCTGGTCTCTAAATTTGTGATTTATCAGTTGGCATTTGAAGCATGATGACTCTTAGTTGTGAGGTGCATTACTGTTTAGTTCCGGCACTTAGCACAATGGCCACCTGAGCAGTGAAGTCCAATTGGGCCCAAATGTGATTGTGAGAATCAAAAACTTCTTTCTATTTTCAAACACTCTTTTGAAGGAAACTCCCCTTAGCCTGCAAAACACTAGCAGGTAATGCAAGTGTTGGACCCAGTTCTAAAATTATAAGACTGTAATAGCCCAAAAAAGTTTCGTACACTTGACAAAAACCATGTTATCTCATCACTAATAATATTTGTAGTTAACACTCTAATTATCTGAAGAATAGTGTTCAGGTATCTTTCTCAGTTTTTTAAAAAATTTTTTATTATACTTTAAGTTCTAGGGTACGTGTGCACAGCGTACAGGTTTGTTACACATGTATACATGTGCCATTACTTATGTCACCCAGAGCCCATTTTATCTGAATAATGAACTATTTGAAATAATCAGTAGCTGTATTTTTTTTCCTAATTAGCATTGATTCATCTACTTGTAACTGTGGAGGCTATGTGGAAGGTAGGGAAATTACAATATAGATTAGTTATAACTGATATTCCAAATCAAGTAGTGGGAAAGAATGAGGTTACCAGGTTTAATTTCTACTAATTTACACTTAATAAATCATCAAAGAGCAAATTAAATTATAATAAACGTAATATAATTGCCTTATCTCTATGAGTAATCACTCAATAACTTTAAATTAGACATCTAGTCATGAGTTGCTGACTTTAACCACAGTTCCTCACCAACTTCATATTGTCTCTTAAAATAACTGCATATTATGGTTATATATGATGTAGGAGTGAAGGCTTTCCCTTCAACCTCTGAGGCTTCAGCAACCCAGTCAATGAAATAAACAAGGCAGATCAACAGGAGAAAAGGTTTGCAAATTTACTGTATGAATACCCCAACAAAAGTAAGACTTAGGAGTTCATATGCCCTCTTCATAGTGGAAAGGGGAGGGAGCATGCAGGGAATTTAGGTGAGGGGAAATGATTTTTAGAAAAGATGAATAAACCCTTAAACAAAGAAATGATAGTTTCTCTCAAAGTTTGGGTGTTAGTCTCTTCTCCTGTGATTTGAAGAGTTAATCTTCCTTAGTTGATGTAACTTTTGGGGAGGAGATTCATGATAGTTGAGTTTCTTTTGGAGGATGTGTCTTTAAGTAGAGAAGGGGAGTTCAGAGATATCCTTTCCCTGCATTTGCTGTTATTCAGATGGCATCAGCTTGGAGTAATAAATATACCAAAGTGGCATATTTGGGGGTAGCATTTCCCAAAGTCCTTTGTTAGTATATATGACTATGTATGGGCATATAAAGAATTATGACAGCATTCACTTTCTGAACCCTTGCTTATCATGTAGAATCCTTTTCAATTATGACCTTTATAATACTGGTGAGGATTAGCAATGAGGATCCCATGAAAGTCCTCTAGATCCTATATCTGGGTTCAAATGAGAGAAACAAACACAGAAAAAATTATAATATTAGGTCAATGAAAAACTTTCTGAATATTTTTCTTAAAACATTATTAAAATATATTATTTATTTTTTATTTGACAAATATGTTTACAATGGCTGTGGTATGAAGTACAAGGGGCATGGTAATGAGAGATGAAGCTAGAGAGGACAGGACATTCCAAAACATAAAGTATCCCTCTGTCTCTGGAGATGAGTTCATCTTTCACGCTTCTAGAGCTTCAGGAAGTCACTGAAATATTATAATCACAAAAGGCATTTATACTTCTAAGACTTTATCAAGATCACTCTGCTAATAGTTTAGAAAGCATATTTTTAGAAGCAATTGATTTCATACTTCTTACATTATTAGATTATTAAATATATTTTCACAAATTCATTGTTTTATTTAATCTAATAATAAGCTCTATGTTAAAAATTATAAAACTTTTCACAAGAGTATTTTAAATATTATGCTTTGCCAATTTTCTTTCCATTTCTTCCCCTTTCCTTTTATGAAAGTATTTATCTTCACTGTGTTTTATAGTATGTTTGTGGTCTGGTAAAAAAATCACATGAGGAAATCTTTAACCATGGGTGTCTTAGTTTTTCTATAAAATTGTTAAGTCTTTGCCATCACAGAACTTTTTTTTTTGAGACGGAGTCTGGCTCTGTGGCCCATGCTGGAGTGAGCGGCGCCATCTTGGCTCACTGCAAGCTCCGCCTCCCGGGTTCCCGCCATTCTCCTGCCTCAGCCTCCCGAGGAGCTGGGACCACAGGTGCCGCCACCACGCCCGGCTAGTTTTTTGTACTTTTAGTAGAGACGGGGTTTCACCGTGTTAACCAGGATGGTCTCGATCTCCTGACCTCGTGATCCGCCCGCCTCAGCCTCCCAAAGTGCTGGGATTGCAGGCGTGAGCCACCGCGCCCAGCCGGTTAATTGAATTTTTGACAACAATAATTGGAATAAAGAAAGAAAACTGGCTCAATATGGGTGAATTGAGTTCACTCACATGGCAGTTTAAAATAATAATTTTGATGATTGTGATTGAGACAAACTATATGAATGATAGAGATTAAAGAAGATGTTCTTCAAAGGTCTTAAATTAATTACCTAGAACAATATGTGATAGTTATTTCCTTGGGAGTGATTTGTCATCTCTCAATTGAGTTCAGTATATCAAGTGTCCTCTGAATAAATACAATTTTCTTGAGTTATTTTTATTTACTTTTAGAAACAAAATAGCGTATCTTCCATATTATCAAAATAGCCATTTGGCAAACTAAATAATTCAATATCTGCTGGTGTTAACATAGTGCATTGGCATCTCTGTATCTAAAAAATATTTATGTCTGTTCCAGTCAACTTTTAAAACATATACCTGGTAGATTATGGTATCTGTTGATTTCGTTTACATAAAACAGAAAATTCTAATTCATCTAATTTGAAAGTTCAGAAAAAATATATTGTGTCATATTACTAGGAGTTTTGAGATAAGATAATGGCTAAATTGGCAGTTCAATTACATTATTATTATTATTATTTTATTTATTTATTTTTTTTTTTGAGGTGGAGTTTCACTCTTGTTGCCCAGGCTGGAGTGCAGTGGTGTGATCCCAGCTCACTGCAACCTCTGCCTCCCGGGTTCAAGTGATTCTGCTGCCTCAGCCTCCCAAGTAGCTGGGATTAAAGGCATCTGCCACCATGCCCAGCTAATTTTTTTGTATTTTTAGTAAAGATGGGGTTTCACCATGTTGGCCAAGCCTGGTCTCCAACTCAATATTATTAAAATAAGAATCCGTATTTCTCATTCTGTGCCCTCCATGCTCAACATGATAAGTGTATGTATGACTTATTCCAACTTTGTTGCAACAGCTGGAGTCATCTCATTCTCCCACAACAGTATCGTATTTTCTGGAATATTTTCTGTGTCTGTTTTTGTACCAATACCATAATGTTTTGTTTACTATAACTTGTATTATACTTTGAAGTCATGTGATGCCTTTGACTTTGTTTTTGTAGCTTAGGATTGCTTTGAGTAGTTTTGGGGTTTTGTTTGGTCACGTATGAATTTTAGAATAGTTTTTTCTCATTCTGTGGTAAGTGGTATTAATAGTTTGATAGAAGCGACATTGAATCTGTAGATTGCTTTGAGCAGTACGTTCATTTGATTGATATTGATTCTTCTTTTCCATGAGCATGGAGTGTTTTCCATTTGTCTGTGTCATCTATGATTTCTTTCAGCAGTGTTTTATAATTCTCCTAGCAGATATGTTTCACCTCCTTAGATAAATGTTTTTCTCAATATTTTATTTTTGTATAGGTATTGTAAATGAGATTGCATTTTTGACTTGGCAGTCAACTTGAACATTATTGTCGTATAGAAATGCTACTAATATTTGTACATTGATTTTTGTATCCTGAAACCTCACTGAAGTCATTTATCATTTCCACGAGCCTTTTGGTAGAGTGTTTAGTATGTTATAAGTATATAATCATATCATCGGAGAACACAGATATTTTGACTGCTTCTTTTCCTCTTTCAATGCCTTTCATTTGTTTCTCTTGCCTGATTACTTAGTCTGGGACTTCCCATACTATGTTGAATAGGAGTAATGAGATTGGGCAGCCTTGTCTTGTTCCAGTTCTCAAGAGGAATACTTCCACCTTCTGCTCATTATCATTCTGGCTGTGAGTTTGTCATAAATGGCTCCTATTATTTTGAGGTATGTTCCTTTGATGCCTAGTTTATTGAGGGTTTTTATCATGAAGGGACATTGAATTGTATCAAAGGTTTTCCTAAATATATTGAGATAATCATATGATTTTGTTTTAATTCTGTTTGTGGCAAATTACATTTATTGTTTTGCATATGTTAAACCAACCTGGCATTCCAAGAATGAAGTTTACATGGTGAATGAAATTTTTGATTTGCTACTAAATTCAGTTTGCTAGTAATTTGTTGAGAATTTTTGCATCTCTGTTCGTCAGACATATTGTCCTATAGTTTTCTTTTTGTTGTGTCCTCACCAGATTTTGGTAGGAGAATGATGCCAACTTCATAGAAGGAGTTTAGGAGAAGTTTCACCTTCTCAATTTTTTTTTTTTTTAAATATTTTCAGTAGGCTTACTAATAGCTCTTCTTTGTTTGTCTGGTACAAATTAGTTGTGAATTAATCTGATCCAGGGCTTTTTTTGGTTAGTAGAATTTTTATTACTGAGTCAATTTTAGAACTAATTTTTTGTCTGTTCAGGATTTCAATTTCTCCTGACTCAATCTTGGGAAGTTTTCTGTTTCTAGGAATTCATCAGTTTCTGCTAGATTTTTCTAGTTTCTGTGCATAGAAGTGTTCATAATAGTCTTGGAGGATCTTTTGCATTTCTCTGGGTTCAGTTGTCATGTCACGTTTATCACTTCTGACTTTGCTTATTTGAGTTTTCTCTTTTCTTGGCTAATCTTGGCCAATCTACTTAGTGGTCTATTGACCTTGTTTATCCTTTCAACGTATCAACTTTTGGTTTCTTTGATCCTTTGTATGTCTTTTGAGGTCTGAGTTTCCTTCAGTCTAGTATGATTTATTTATTTATTTTTGTCCTCTAGCTTTAGGGGTAGTTTGTTCTTATTTTTCTAAATCCTCTTAGTGCTGTGTTAGATTGTTAATTTGAGATCTCTCAATTCTTGATGTAGGTATTTTTTAGCACTACAAAACTTTCCTCTTAACACTGCTTTAGCTACACCCCAGAGATTTTAATATGGTCTGCCATTATTAATCTTATTATTTCTTTTTTTATTTTTGCCTTAATTTTGCGTACCTCAAAACCATCCAGGAGCAAGATGTTTAGTTTCCGTGTACTTGTGTTGTTTTGAGAGATCTTCTTGGTATTGATTTCTATTTTTATTCCACTACTGTCTGAAAATATGTTTGGTAAAATTTTGATTTTTTTTAAATTTATTGAGACTTACTTTATGACCAAACCTGTTCAAACTTAAAGTATGATCCATGTGTGGGTGAGAAAAATGCATATTCTGTGGTTGTTGGGTGAAGTATTCTGTAGATCTGTGTTAGGTCTTATTGATCATGTGTCAAATGTAAGTCTAGAATTTATTTGCCCATTTTCTGCCTTCATTTGTCTAATGCCGTCAGTGAGGTGCTGAAGGCTCCTACTATTATTGTATGGCTGTCTGAGTGGTTTTTTTGGTCTAGAAGTACCTGTTTCGTGAATCTGAGTGTTCCAATGTTGGATGTATGTATATTAAGGATAGTTGAGTCTTCTTGTTGAATTGAATCCTTTATCATTATGTAATGCCCTTGTTTGTTCTTGTTTACTGTCATTGATTTAAAGCCTGTTTGATCTGATGTAAGAATAGTAACCCCTGTTATTTTATGTTTTCCATTTGCATGATGGATCTTTCTTTATCTCTTTACTTTGAGCTGATGGGAGTTATTACATGTGATATGGATCTCTTGAAGACAGCAGCCAGTTGGGTCTTATTATTTTTTATTTAGCTTCCTGCTCTTTGCCTTTTAAGTGGTGCATTTAAATCATTTACATTCCAGGTTAATATTGATATGTGAGGTTTTGATCCTGTTGTGCTGTTCTTAGCTGGTTGCTTTGTAGTCTCGATTGTGTAGTTTATAGGAATGTGGGCTATGTACTTAAGTAAGTTTTTGTCAGTGTAGATTTTTTTTTTTTTAATTTGTGTGTTAATCACTCCCATAAATATCTCTTGTAAGGCCAGTCTAGTCAAAATAAATGTCCTTAGCAATTGCTTGTCTGGGAAGGATGTTATTTTTACTTTGCTTATACAGCTTAGTTTGGTGGGATAGGAATTCTAGGTTGGAATTTCTTTTCTTTAAGAATGCTGAAAATAGCCCCTAAATTCTTCTGGCTTATAAAGTGTCTGCTGAGAAGTGTGATGTTAGCCTGATGAGCTTCCCTTTGTAAGTGATCTTTAGTTGGCTTTAAGATATTTTTTATTTCATATAGACCTTGTAGTGTCAGGTGGCCGTGTGTCTTGGGAATGGTTGTCTTGTATAGTATCTTGGAGGGGTTCTCTAAATTGCTTGCATTTGCATGATGATCTTTCTAGCAAGAATGAGGAAATTTTCATGGGTTATATCTTCCAATATGTTTTCCAAGTTGCTTACTCTCTCTTCTTATATCTCAGGAATTCAAATGATGTGTAAGTTTGGTCTTTGTACAAAATCTCATATTTCTCGGAGGCTTTGCTCATGTTTTAAATTGTTTTTCTCTTTATTTTTATCTGACTGGGCTGATTCGAAGGACTAGTCTTAAATCATTTCTTCGGCTTTGTCTATTCTGTTGTTAAGGCTCCCATTTGTGTTTTGAAATTCCTGTAGTAAATTTTTTAAACCCAGATGTTTAGTGTGGTTCCTTCTTGAAGCGACTTTGTCATCTTTCAACTCTTAAATCATTTTGCTCTCTTTCTTGGATTGGATTTCAACTTGCTCTTAAATATCTTTGAACTTCTCTTTCAGATCCTGAATTCAGTGTCTGTCTTTTCAGGCTTTGCAATCTGGTTAGCTAGTGTGCTCCTTTAGAAGTATAGAACCACTCTGACTTTATGAATGTCTAGAATTCTTACACTGATTTCTTCTCATTTGAGGGGCTTGTGTTTCTTTTTCTTTTGGAAATGACTGTTTGGGTGGGTTTTTTGCTTCAATTTGTATTTTTTCTCTTGGGCATTTGACGGAGGTATGTGTTGTGTAAAGTTGATTGGCTTCGTTTCTGAGTACTTTCAGAGAATGAAGGCTCTGTATAATTTCTTAGCTGTGGCTAGTTGCCTGCATTAGGCTTTACAAGTGATGAGGGCTAAAGGAATTCAATTTTGTTTGGTGAGGTAATTCAGGCTATGATACAGTAGATGGTGCTTAAGATGAAGGGCTGGCAAATAGGCTTTTAATCAGCATTGTGTCTCTTGTATTTTGGAGTACATTCAGCAGTGTTCTGGGGAGTGGGAAATAGAGGGGCAAAAGATAACCGCCTCACCAGGTCCATTCCTGGGCCTTGCAGGAGCCCTCTCCAATCACTGGTGCCATGCCTGTGTTTCCTTAGACCTAAGCCAGACTCTGGTGGACTGCACTCTCCGCTCCCCTAGAGCCATCTGGAGCTAAAGGTTAGGTCAATAGGGAACCCACACCTCCACAGGAACCTGCTGGTCCTCTGAACTGGGCAGAGTCAGAGCAGGTTTGGGGGAATGTCTGCATTGCCTCTATATTGACTCTATTTTCCCTCAAAAGATCTGTTTGAAGTATGATGGTTTACTTGATACTTGATTTCTCTTGGTGGGAGAGGTACTTTTCAGCTGCATTTAGTTGGCCATCTTCTTTGCTCTCCAGAAGGAGAAAGAAGAGAGAGAGAGAGAGAGAGAGAGAGAGAGAATGATTTAGTATGAGGCTTTAGCTCAGTTGATTATGGAGGCGGAGATGTCCCAAGAACTACCATCTACAGGCTAGAGGCCCAGGAAAGTAGGTGTTGTAATTTCAGTCTGAATACAAATGCCTGATGACCAGGGGAGATGATGGCATATACCTGGTGCAAAGGCAGCAAAATATTGATGTACTTTGCTCAAATAAGCAGGCAGGAAGGAAGCAAAAGAGGGCAAATTCCTTTTACCCGTGACTTTTTATGCTATTCAGACTCTGAAAGGATTGGGTAATGACCAATCACATTGGGGAAGGCAATCTATTTTATTAAACCCACTGATTAAATTACTAATTTCATCTGGAAACCTCCTCACAGGCATACCCAGAAATGATATTTAATCTGGGTAACCCATAGCTCACTCAAATAGATGCCTAAGCAACCATTCACATATAAGAAAGGTAAATTGTGCATTGAAATATTTCTTCTGCAAGGTACATGGCATGAGTGGTGATTGTGCATTATGGGAGGAAGAAGCTAGAAAGCTGAAGAGGAGGGTGAATATGTTTAATCACCTTGATGGTGCCAATTTGCACTTAGTAAAATGCTGTGTTATTCTCTGTGTATGTTCACCTTCTGAAGTTTGAGATGTCTAGTTACCATGAAAGTACTCTCAGGCCTCTAGAGACATGGTTCATCCAGATTTCAGATTCTATGGCAATTGCACATGAAGATTTGGTTCTTGTTTATAGGAAATTTACAGTCAAATTGAGAAGACAGAACTAGTGCAAAGAAAAGAAAATTTATTGGTAAATGTTAGGGATAAGCTGAGTGCTACAAAATAATTGTTTACAAAATAAACTTTACACAGTTTTCAAAATTCAGAGGTCACTTCGGAGATAAAGGCCAGATAAACTGTCAGTCACTTCATTTAAATGCTAATGTTTCTACTAAAGCAGTGTCATTTTTACCACTTTTACATATTAAGAGTTTCTACTCAGGATTGT
>NW_016820246.1:1092596-1100449 GCF_001698545.2 Rhinopithecus bieti | reverse complement strand
ATATATACAGCTGTGTGTGTGTGTGTATGTATATACAGCTTTCTACATGAACACCATAAATAGAAAATGTCAGGCCTCTGAGCCCAAGCCTGCACATAGACATCCAGATGGCCTGAAGCAACTGAAGAATCCCAAAAGAAGTGAAAATGGCCAATTCCTGCCTTAACTGATGACATTACCTTGTGAAATTCCTCCTCTTGAAGCTCTCCGACTGAGCACTTTGTGGCCCCCACCCCTACCTGCCAGCGAACAACCTCCTTTGACTGTAATTTTCCTCTACCTACCCAAATCCTATAAAATAGCCCCACCCCATCTCCCTTGCTGACTCTCTTTTTGGACTCATCCCACTTGCACCCAGGTGCACAGACTCGCGTGACGTTTGGTGCCATGACTCGGATTGAGAGACCTCTCTTGGGAGATCAATCCCCTGACCTTCTGCTCTTTGCTCCATGAGAAAGATCCACCTACCACCTCTGGTCCTCAGACCAACCAGCCCAAGGAACATCTCACCAATTTTAAATTAGGTAAGTGGACTCTCTTTGCTCTCTTCTCCAACCTCTCTCACTGTCCCTCAACCTCTTTCTGCTTTCAATCTTGGCACCACCCTTCAATCTCTCCCTTCTCTTAATTTCAGTTCTTTTCCTTTTCTGGTAGGAACAGAGGAGACATATTTTATCTGTGAACGCAAAACTCTGGTGCTGGTCACGGACTCGGGAAGACAGTCTTCCCTTGGTGTTTAATCACTGTGGGGATGACTGCTGGATTATTCTGCCACGTTGCAGAGGTGTCTGATCACTGCAGGGATGCCTGCCTTGATCCTTCACCTTAGTGGCAAGTACCACTTTCCTGGGGAAGCAAGTACCCCCCCAACCCTTCTCTCTGTGTCTCTACCCTCTCTTTTCTCTGGGCTTGCTTCCTGCCCTATGGGCAACCTTCCACCCTCCATTCCTCCTTCTTCTCCCTTAGCCTGTGTTCTCAAGAACTTAAAACCTCTTCAGCTCACAACTGACCTAAAACCTTAATGCCTTATTTTCTTCTGCAATGCTGCTTGACCCCATTACAAACTCGACAATGGTTCCAAATAGCCAGAAAATGGCACTTTCTATTTCTCCATCCTACAAGATCTAGATAATTTTTGTCGTAAAATGGGCAAACGGTCTGAGGTGCCTGATGTCCAGGCATTCTTTTACACATCGGTTCCTCCCTAGTCTCTGTTCCCAGTGCAACGCGACCCAAATCTTCCTTCTTTCCCTCCTGCCTGTCCCCTGAGTCCCAACACCAAACATCACTGAGTCTTTTCAATCTTCCTTTTCTACTGACCCATCTGACCTCTTCCGTCCTCCCCAGACTGCTCCTTAGGTGACTCCCCACCAGACTGAATCAGGCTCCAATTCTTCCTCAGTCTCTGCTCCCCCACCCTGTAATCCTTCTATCACATCCCCTCCTCACACCTGGTCTGGCTTAAAGTTTCATTCCGTGACTAGGCCTCCCCCAGCAACCCAACAATTTTCTCCTAAAGAGGTGGCTGGAGCTAGTCATAGTCAAAGTTAATGCTCCTCTTCATTTATCTGACCTCTCCCAAATCACTTAGTGTCTTTTTCATCAAATATAGAAACCCATCCCAGTTCATTACTCGTTTGGCAGCAACCCTGAGAGACTTGAATCCCTAGACCCTGAAGGGTCAGAAGGCCGTCTTATTCTCAATATGCATTTTATTACCCAATCCACTCCTGACATTAAATAAAGCTCCAAAAATTAGATTCTGGCCCTCAAACCCCATAACAGCATTTAATTAAACTCACCTTCAAGATGTACAATAATAGAGAAGAGTTACAATTACTCACCTCTGCTGTGAGACAAAACCCAGCTGCACTTCCTGCACACAAGAACTTCAAAACGCCTAAGCCACAGTGGTCAGGCATTCCTTCAGGACCTCCTCCCCCAAGCTCTTGCTTCAAGTGCCGGAAATCTGGCCCCTGGGCCAAGGAATGCCCACAGCCTGGGATTCCTCCTAAGCCATGTCCCATCTGTGCATGACCCCAGTGGAACTCAGACTGTCCAACTTGGCTGGCAACCACTCCCAGAGCCCCTGGAACTCTGGCCCAAGGCTCACTGACTGATTCTTTCCCAGATCTTCTTGGCTTAGTGACTGATGACTGATGACTGATGCTGCCCGATCTCCTCAGAAGCCTCCTGGATCATCACAGACACTTTTAGTAACTCTTACAGTGGAGGGTAAGTCCGTCCCCTTCTTAATTAATACAGAGGCTACCCACTCCACATTACCTTCTTTTCAAGGGCATGGTTCCCTTGCCTCCAAAACTGTTGTGGGTATTGATGGCCAGGCTTCTAAACCTCTTAAAACTCCCCAACTCTGGTGCCAGCTTGGACAATATTCTTTTATGCACTCCTTTTTAGTTATCCCCACCTGCCCAGTTCCCTTATTAAGTCTAGGTGTCTTAATCAAATTACCTGCATTCCTGACTATTCCAGGACTACAGATACATCTCATTGCTGCCCTTCTTCCCAACCCAAAGCCTCCTTCTTGTCTTTCTCTCATATCCCCCCACCTTAACCCACAAATATGGGACATCTCTACTCTACTCCCTCCCTGGCAACCGATCACATGCCCATTACTATCCCATTAAAACCCAATCACACTTACCCCACTCAATGCCAGTATCCCATCCCACAACAGACTTTAAGGGGATTGAAGCCTGATATCACTCGCCTGCTACAGCATGGGCTTCTAAAACCTATAAATTCTCCTTACATTTTCCCCATTTTACCTGTCCCAAAACCGGACAAGTCTTACAGGTTAGTTCAGGATCTGCGCCTTATCAACCAAATTGTTTTGCCTATCCACCCTGTGGTGCCCAACATGTACACTCTCTTATCCTCAATACCTTCCTCCACAACTCATTATTCTGTTCTGGATATCAGACATGCTGTCTTTACTATTCCTTTGCACCTTTCATCCCAACCTCTCTTTGCTTTCACTTGGACTGACCCTGACACCCATCAGGCTCAGCAAAATACCTAGGCTATACTGCTACAAGGCTTCACGGACAGCCCCCATTACTTCAGTCAAGCTCAAATTTCTTCCTCATCTGTACCTATCTCAGCATAATTCTTCTAGAAGACACATGTGCTCTCCCTGCTAATTGTGTCCAGCTAATCTCCCAAAGCCCAACCCCTTCTACAAAACAACAACTCCTTTCCTTCCTAGGCATATTTAGGTACTTCTGCCTTTAAGCACCTAGTTTTACCATCCTGACTAAACCACTATATAAACTCACAAAAGCAAACCTAGCTGACCCCATAGATCCTATGTCCTTTCATCACTCCTCTTTCCATTCCTTAAAAACAGCCATAAAATCTGCTCCCACACTAGCTCTCCCTAACTCATCCCAACCCTTTTCATTACACACAGCCAAAGTACAGGACTGTACAGTCAAAATTCTTAAACAAGAGCTGGGACATCACACTGTAGCCTTTCTGACTATATTTATACTGACTTTAAATATACCTTCCATATCCTGCACCTCCATGCTGTTATATGGGCAGAAAGAGGTTTCCTCACTACACAAGGGTCCTCCATCATTAATGCCTCTTTAATAAAAACTCATCTCAAGGTTGCTTTACTTTCAAGGGAAGCTGGAGTCATTCACTCCAAGGTCCATCAAAAGGTGTCAGATCCCATTGCTCAGGGCAACATTTATGCTAATAAGGTAGCTAAAGAAGCAGCCAGAGCTCCAACTTTGGTCCCTCATGGCCAATTTTTCTCCTCCTCATTGGTCACTCCCACCTACTCCTCCACTGAAACATCACCCTATCAATCTGTTCCCACACAAGGCAAATGGTTCTTAGACCAAGGGAAATATCTCCTTCCAGCCTCACAGGTCCATTCTATTCTGTCATCATTTCATAACATGGTCCATGTAGGTTACAAGCCGCTAGCCCATCTCTTAGAACCTCTCATTTCCTTTCCATCATGGAAATCTATCCTTAAGGAAATCACTTCTCAGTGTTCCATCTGCTATTCTACTACTCCTCAGGGAGTGTTCAGGCCCCCTGCCTTCCCTACACATCAAGCTTGGGAATTTGCCCCTGCCCAGGACTGGCAAATTGACTTTACTCACATGCCCTGAGTCAGGAAACTAAAATACCTCTTGGTCTGGGTAGACACTTTCACTGAATGGATAAAGGCCTTTCTCACAGGGTCTGAGAAGCCCATCATGGTCATTTCTTCCTTTCAGTCAGACATGATTCCTCAGTTTGTCCTTCCCCCCTCTATATATTCTGATAACAGACTGGCCTTTATTAGTCAAATCACCAAGCAGTTTCTCAGGCTCTTGGTATTCAGTGGAACTGTCATACCCCTTACTGTCCTCAATCTTCAGGAAAGGTAAAAAGGACTAATGGTCTTTTAAAAACACACCTCACCAAGCTCAGCCACCAACTTAAAAAGGACTGGACAATACTTTCACCACTTGCCCTTCTCAGAATTCAGGCCTGTCCTTGGGATGCTGCAGGGCACAGCCCACTTGAGCTCCTGTATGGACGCTCCTTTTTATTAGGCCCCAGTCTCATTCCAGACACCAGCCCAATTTGAACTGCACCCCAAAAACTTGTCATCCCTACTACTTCTGTCTAGTCATACTCCTATTCACCATTCGCAACTGCTAGTAAATACCCTACCCTTGTTTACACTGCTGGTTTGCACTTCTCCTTCAAACCATCCTAACTGATATCTCCTGGTTTTACCTGAAACCGTCACCCTTAAGTCTCTCTTAAAGTGGATAGATGATCTTTGCTGACAGGGCACACTCCAATACTTTCACCCTGATGAAGTCCTATTCTTTACTTTTATACTCACTCTTACTCTCGTTCCCATTCTTATGCCACCCTCTACCTCTCCCCAGCTATCTCCACCATACTATCAATCTCACTCACTCTCTCCTAGCCGTTTCTAATCCTTCTTTAACAAACAATTGCTGGCTTTCCATTTCTCTTTCCTCCAAAATCACCGAGGCCTCGACTTACTCACTGCTTAAAAAAAAGGACTCTGTATATTTTAAACGAAGAGTGCTGTTTTACCTAAATCAATCTGTCCTGGTATATGACAACATAAAAGAAACTCAAGGATAGAGCCCAAAAACTTGCCAGCCAAGTAAGTAATTATTCAGAACCCTCTTGGGCACTCTCTAATTGGATGTCCCGGGTCCTCCCAACTCTTAGTCCTTTAATACCTGTTTTTCTCCTTCTCTTATTCAAACTTTGTGTCTTCCATTTAATTTTTCAATTCATACAAAACCACATCCAGGCCATCCCCAATCATTCTGTACGACAAATGCTCCCACAATATCGCCCCTTACCACAAAGTCTTCCTTCAGCTTAATCTCTCCCACTCTAGGTTCCCACGCTGCCCCTAATCCTGCTTGAAGCAGCCCTGAGAAACATCTCCCATGATCTCCCCACACTATCCCCCCCCAAAATTTTTGCTGCCTCAACACTTCAATATTATTTTGTTATTTTTTTTTATCATTATAAGACAGGAATGTCAGGCCTTTGAGCCCAAGCCTGCACGTAAACATCCGAATGACTGTAAGTAACTGAAGATTCACAAAAGAAGTGAAAATGGCTGGTTTCTGCCTTAACTGATGACACTACCTTGTGAAATTCCTTCTCCTGGCTCAGCAGCTCCCCAACTGAGCACCTTGTGACCCCCCGCCCCTGTCTGCCAGAGAATAACCCCCTTTGACTGTAATTTTCCACTACCCACCCAAATCCTATAAAATGGCCCCACCCCATCTCCCTTCGCTGACTCTCTTTTTGGACTCAGCCAGCCTGCACCCAGGTGACTAAAAAACTTTATTGCTCACACAAAGTCTGTTTGGTGGTCTCTTCAAAAGGACGTGCATGACAGAAAACAATAGCCTTATTTCCATATTAATGACAACAGTGTCTTAATCATAACAGCATATTGTTTTACGTGTGTGTTCTTAGGCTTTCTGAAAATTGAGTTTACACATATGCAGGGTTTTTTTTTTAATATATTTTCATATTCAAAGTTCCTTCTGTACTTTCTCTTGTACTGAGATTGAAGTTTATACACATAAGAGAAAATAAATCCTTTGGTTGAGACTTTTTTGGTCTTTGGCCAGCTTGTCTATTTGACCACAACCAGAGTAATGCAATCAATTTTGAGAAGAGATTTCAAAGCTAAAGCAGCCAATATAATACACTCTCTGAGATCAATAAAAGCTACCCTTCACTCATTCTCATTTTCTGTTTCACTTTGTATATCTTTGTTGTAGCTGAGCTGAGTTCTAAATGTCAGTTTTGCAATCTGGTGTTCATTCTGAGTGTTCCAATCTAAGAGCTGTTAATGTTAAAGAGAGAAAGGCCTACTTTATTGACTAGATAGTCAGTTTACTGATTTTAATATGGTTTGAACAGGTTTTTGAAAATTATTTTAAAATGTTTTGTTTAACTTACTTTTTAATTGACCACTTATTCTAGGTCCAAAAAATTTTGGAAAGTGGAAAATTGAAAACACACTAACCAAATAGCTGTTTATTACATTAACTTATGTTTGTTGGTCTCAATTTTAAAATCTTCATTTTGAAATAAGAACAAATGTATTTATGAAGTAAAAGTATCATTTCATGTTTCTAGAGACACTAC
The DNA here is from genome assembly GCF_001698545.2 of Rhinopithecus bieti. NCBI lineage: Eukaryota > Metazoa > Chordata > Mammalia > Primates > Cercopithecidae > Rhinopithecus > Rhinopithecus bieti. Next base: position 1,093,759 of record NW_016820246.1, on the reverse strand, counting down.
ATTTTATTCAAAATAAAACTTAGCCAATTCACATAGACATTGCAAAACAGATTTTCTTTGGAAAAGCAGCTCTACAGTGTACCTGGAAACAACTACACTATATAGGAATAACACAGAAATTTAGAGTCTCCTAAAATCTATTTTCTCACTTGCTTTTTACTTACTTGACAAATGTGTGATATCACCGAATGTTATTTTATTTTAAACTATTGGCAATGATATGGTATCACCCAAAATGTTTATTTGGTGGCAAATGGTATCAGAAAAGGGTTAAGATTATCTCTCTGATATTCAATTTTTAGATAATAGGATAAAAACACTTTATGTGAAACAATATGTTAATAACAAACAATGGACACCAATTCATAACCTTTCACTCTAAGTAGGTTTAGAGGTAACGCATACAATATTTTAAAAATACTGGTCAATTACCTCCGAAGTGCAGTTTAGATTGCACTGCTTTTCTGTTGCTGCGTGTATTAATCAGGGTTCTCTAGAGGGACAGAACTAATAGTGTAGATGTATATATAAAGGAGAGTTTATTATGGAGTATTGACTCACATGATCACAAGGTGAGGTCCCACAATGGGCCTTCTTCAAGCTGAGAGGCAAGGAAGCCAGTCTGAGTCCCAAAATCTCAGAAGTAGGGAAGCCGACAGTGCAGCACTCAGTCTGTGGTTGAAAGTTCAAGAGTCCAAAAGCTGAAGATCTCGGAGTCTGATGTTTGAGGGAAGGAAGCATCCAGCAAGGGAGAAAGGTGGAGGCCAGAAGACTCAGTCACTCTCATCTTTCCACTTTCCTCTGCCTTCTTTTATTCTGGCCACATCAGCAGCTGATTAGATGGTGCCCACCCAGATTGAGGGTGGGTCTGCCGTTCCCAGTCCACTGACTCAAATGTTAATCTCCTTTGGCAACACCCTCACAGACACACCCAGGAAAAATATTTTGCATCACTCATTCCAGTCAACACTCAGTATTAACCATCACACTGAATAATAAATTATCACAAAACTAGCAGCTTTAAAGAACACAAATGCCCCAGCCGGGCGCGGTGGCTCAAGCCTGTAATCCCAGCACTTTGGGAGGCCAAGACGGGCAGATCACGAGGTCAGGAGATCGAGACCATCCTGGGTAACATGGTGAAACCCTGTCTCTACTAAAAA
>NW_016820246.1:1063442-1092274 GCF_001698545.2 Rhinopithecus bieti | reverse complement strand
AAAAAAAAAAAAAAAAAAAAAAAAAAAAAAGAACACAAATGCATTATTTTACCCCGTCTGTGAAGCAGGTTCTCTTCTCAGGGTCTCACAAGGCTTCAGTGAAGATGTCAGCTGGACTGCCTTCTCATCTGGACACCCAATAATGGAATAATCCACATCTAGGCTCATCTAGTGAGTTGGCCAAATTTATTTCCTTATAGCTGCAAGGAAAAGCCCCGAATTTACGGGCTATTGGATGTAGATCACCATTAGAGCCTAGAGGTGACTCACACTGCCCGGCATCATGGCCTTGTCCACAAGCAGTTAGCAACATGGCTGTTTTCTTCAAGAGCAGAAAGAGGAGCTCCTGCTGCAGTCCACTAAGACAGAGTCTTACATAACATACATAATCATGGAGGTGACATCCTATTATCTTTGCCTCTTCTATTGTTCAGAAACAAGTCTTAAGTTCTGCTGGTAATTACAGAAACTTAGGTAAAGAGATAATAGGAGAATGTGACTCACTGGGGATGAACGTTGTGTGTGTTTGTCGCATAGGTGTGGAGGAGGTTAGAATGAATAACAAATACATACTTCTACTATTTGCAAGTTGCTTTTTTGAAATCTAGTGTGGCAGCAGATAACAACAAAATAAACAAGACCAAAAAATTAATTACAACTATCAATGCATTATAAAACAGAAATAAACAGGTTGCTAAGAAATAGAATTACGTGGGGAAAATCCATTTCACATGGACGAATGTGCAGCAGCCTTTCAGAAGCCAGATAGTTTTCTGAGGACTTAAATCTGAAGGGTCTGAAGGAGCAAACCACGAGAAGAACAAGGAAGGGGAGAGAGACAGAATTCTTCAAATAGAATAAATAGTATCATCCAAGGAGTAGGAAGAAAAGTGACTTGTTTAAGAAGCTGTAATAAGGAATGTGTAGCTTGAGTGTAATAAAAGAAGGTGTGGATATGTAGAGACCAGTTATAGATTTTAGGCCTAGAAAGGAACTTACACTTTATTTGAAGATCAATGGGTGTTCAGGTGCGGGAAAAGGGATAGATCTAATTTACAATTGAATAATTTTACTCCACTGAGACACAGTTAGAAGAATGGATGCGGGGCTGACCAGGCATGAGATTTTATTTCACTATCTCAGAGGATGGTTAAGGGGTGACATCATGTTGGTGAGGCCAAGAGTGTTGGCAGGAGGCACAATGAGGTGGATAAAGTTAAATGTTTGGAGAATACATGGATTTGTTCTCAATTTAGAGATTGTAATACAAATAAATAAAAATATTGATATCCATATCTGAATCTCAGAAAAGATATCTAGATGATATGTGAAGCCATGAGAAAAGTTAGTATCTTGTAGGGAAAATCTGTATGTAAAAAAGTGGCCCTAGCATTTTAATATTTAAATGCTCAATGGAGTATAGATAACATTGGCTAGTATGACTAGAGGAAGAAAATATGAAATTATGGTAGGCAAAAAGGGTGTTTCCCCACAAACAATATAAACCAAATGTGGCTATAGTAGCTAGGAGTTGCATAACATGAGGTGAGACGGTAAATGTGTTGCTTTATTCAGCCATATTTATGCCATTATTAATATTGAGAAGTGCAGAACTGGAAACTGAAGACTAATATTAATGTAATACATGTAAGCGAAGGAAGATTACAGTTGATTGAAAACAGATTTGGACATGACGAATCGAGAACCACAAAATGATGTTTGATGACGAAGAAAAACAAAGAGTAGAGGCCTAGTTTAAGGGAAATGTCGAACTTATAAAAGGTGGTTTTGCACAATAAAATATGTAAGACATTTAACATTGTGCCTGAACCATATTAGTGATTTAATAAATGTAAAATCCTTTCTCATTTTACTACTTACTTTATAAAATGATTATAACCAAGACACTAGGCTGTTCTCTCCCTGTGGTGGAAGCTGTAGGTGGAAAAAAGATGGTCTAGATTAAATGACTTGAAACAAACCTTCGTATCCAGAAATTAATCACTCTGGGGCATCCCTCCATGACACTAGCCATCAACTGCATTGCCTCGTCACCTCAGTGAATTTTGGTTTACCAATTTCAAAACTACACAAATTATTAAGAGAACTGGCAAAGAAATGACCCTAAAAAGGAATCTTCCAACTATAACTTTCTTGTGATCTTCCCTCTCTCCCTTACCTGTTTTACATGCATTTTATTCACGCATGGTGTTGAAGAGGCACTCTTCTCATCCCAAGAGTTTCATTTCCAATTCTTTTTTACACTAACTCTGTAATCCTGGGAAAATCAATTAAATTTTCTCAACATCAGTGCACTTATATGAAAGATATAGGGTGGTATCTGAATACTTTTAAGTTGAAGTTTTAATATATGATGATTTTACATTTTGAAGTGTCTCGTCTGGAAGACACTCTTTTAAAGAAAGAAAACATAAAAAGCATAATCAATTTTTTATACTTTCTTCACTGCTTCTGTGGTTTTATTATATATCAGAAGCAATACTTTTACATTGAAGAATAAAATAAGTTGTGATGACATGAAAAGATTAATTCCAATTATATTTCACATTAGACATTGTGGCTTAGCACTATTTTAGTGTAGGTCAAAATGGACTTTTTCTTAGCCTACTGCTCATTCAACATCTGTCTATTTTCACTTCTGGATTTAAAAAAAACACAAGTTATGCATGGTGGTGCACATCTGTAGTCACAGCTACTTGTGAGGCAGAGGCAGGACGATTGCTTGAGTCCAGGTTTTTGAGAGCAGTCTGGGTAGCAAAATATGACCCCATCTCTAAATAAATAAATAAAAATAGACAAAGACACATTACTTGAACCTGATGAGACAAACTAAAACAATGAGTGTAGTGTTGTAAGTAAGGCAAACAATAAATTTGAACAGAACTTTTAGTTTATATCCCAATTCAATCAGTTTTTAGCTCCTTACTATCATTTGAATACTTGTTAGTCTGTCTCACACTAGTTGGTAAATTATTTAAATGAAGAAGCTAGAGTCTATGGACGCAGTTGGTATCAGAATATTTTACCAGATAAAATCATAAATGGACTGGGCGCGGTGGCTCACGTCTGTAATTGCAGCACTTTCGGAGGCTGAGGTGGGCGAATCACCTGAGGTCAGGAGTTTGAGACCAGCCTGGCCAACACGGCAAAACCCCATCTTTATGAAAAATACAAAAATTAGCCAGGTGTGGTGCTGCACGCCTGTAATCCCAGCTACTCAGGAGGCTGAAGCAGGAGAATCGCTTGAACCTGAGAGACGGAGGTTGCAGCGAGTCAAGATTGCACCACTGCACTCCAGCCTGGGTGACAGAGCAAGACTCTGTCTCAAAAAAAAAAAAATAATAATAATAATAAATAAAAATAAATGTAAAAAAAGTTTAGATGGACAGATAAAAGAAAAAAGTACCAAAGAATATATATATATAGAGAGAGAGAGGTAGACTAAAGGAGGCATCTAAGGGTGCTGAGTTAATGCAGCATCTAACCCATTTACTGGAGTTACTAGCTTTCCTACAATTTAATATAACTCATGTACACATTCAATAAAAGGAAATTACTTTTAAAATCAGTTCTTATATAATGATGTATTTTGATCGGTTTAACCATATTATATGAGCTAAACTAACTAATATAATTTAATTGCTCTTCAACAAGAGATGAAGTTAATAATAATTACAATACACTTTTAGGATTATGCATACTATTTTGTAAAATAAAAACACATAGTTTTATATAAAAACATTTTGTGTAGGTCAGTCTCTAAGCTTAACTTGAAATGCTATTATTTTAAACAACTCACAATGTATGAGAGAATTAAATATTCACCATTTATCGTTTGTCTAACATAAAATTAATTAAACAAAAAGCACATCTACCTTGTTAATTTTCCTTGCCATTGTTACTGAAAGGAGCAACTTTAAATTATGAATTGTCAAGTGAACATGTGAAAACTGAAGAAACCATTATTTAGAAACTGAAACTGCCAGAATTAATGCAATGGGGATAATCTATAAGTTCTAAATTTATTATTCTGATCTTAAAATGTATAAGTGTGTGTATATGTACTGTTGTAAGTTACATATACTAGCTCAAAGCAAACGTAAACTTATCAAAAATAATAATGTAGTGGCTAAGACATACCACATTAACATAAATGTGATATACTTGAATGCATTAATTGTCTAAATTTATCCTATTAAGTTTATAAGCTGTCAAAATTAATCATATGTATTGGATAAATGCCTAATATCCACTGTGTTATGTAAGTATATCTAGAAAAGGGAAATTTGACTGAAATTTGGAGTTTATGTATTTTCCAGAATACATAGCACTAGTTTAAAATGGTTAGTTTTGAATGGGAGGGCATATAATCTTTTCAAATGTTATATACGTTAGCCCAAGCTGCACCATTTTGTAAACCCCTGCCATTTTGCAGACCCTGGTCTGAGTGGAAAATTTCACTAGGGTTCGGGCCATGGGAAACACCCTGCCACACAAGTCCCAGGTCTAACCACCTGACTGAAGAAAACCCCTCCCTTATCAGCAGCTAGGCCGAATGCCTGCCCCATTTCACAGACCTCGCCCACCTGGACCTGTAATTGCCCCAGTCTGTAAGTGGGGGTCGGCTTCTGCGCTAGCTGGTGTCCCCTGCACAGGCCTCTGTTCAATAAACATGTATTGCTGTTGAGCCACCAACTCTCTCTCCTTCTTCCTTTCACCCTCAGCTTCCTTTTGAAACCTAACAATATACAAAATACCTACTTTTGCATTTGATATGTTATCAATTTAATGTAGTGAAAACAAGCAAAATACAATAGCAACAATTTTTTAAAAATCCTTTAAAACTTCAATGTGAAAATTTTATGGTGGCCTTAGCTCTTGATATTATCAAATAAACAGATAAAAAATTCTCTTACATGCATTGTTTTAATATAATCCATGTATTGAACATACCTATAAAGGATAAAAGATATTTACACTAAAAAATGACCATATACAAAAGGCATTTGTCTAAAGATTTGCAATGAGTTTGTACAATGGAAAATTTCTTTTGCATTAATTATTATTAATGGAAGTTATCCAGCCTGGGCAGCAAAGCGAAACTCAGTCTCGGGAGAAAAGAAAAAAAAAGACACACACAAAAAAGAGGCTACCTGGGAGTCAGGCATATCCAACAATCCAACATGGAGGCTCCATTTCCCCTTTTCTATTGTCACGTGTACATGTGTATAGGACCAAATACATGGGGCAACGTGGGGCAGCTCAGGCAGGGAACCCGCCTGCATAATAACAGGTTAGAGTGAGGCCTGCCAGAGATTCGCCCCCTATGCAAATGGTACACCTGGTTCAACCAGTCTTTCACGCCTCCTGTAAATCACACACGGCCTCCTCACCAGCTCATCTAGAAAACCCCCTTCATTTCACCATGAGTCCGGCAACATATTTTTCTGGCACCCTTCTCTGCAGCAGAGAGCTATTCTCTTTCTAATGTAATTAGAGAGTTTAGTTTAGTTTAATTTTGCCTATTAAACTTTCGCTGTCAACATCACTCTGTGTGTCCATGTCCTTGTTCTTTGTGGCCATGAGACGATAAGCCTCATGTGCTACTCCAGACAATGAGGCCGTTTCAGTGGCAGTGCCGCGCTCCACACATGCGCAGAAGGTGTTGATTAGGGGTTTCTGAACAGGAAAAAAAGTATTAGTAGATTATTGATCCTGTGTTAAAAGCATGTTTCCTTTATTTTTATTTAATATTTTAGAGTATACCTCTTTTCTCACCCCTTCAGCTATTCCAAAACCTTTGGCACAATTTCTTGCATTAAATTGTCGATATTCAGGGAGTTATGGAGTAGTCAATGTGCTAAGAGAGAAAAAATATTGAGCTGTTGTTATGGGGAAGGTCTGCACTGTTTTTCTAAGCCTATACCAATATAACAAATGGTCCTAATCAAACTTTTCTCTAAACCATTGCTCAGCATTTTCAATGGTAAAAAGTAGCTATCTTTAAAAGTTGATCTTAACTGAAAAGCCCTACAAATCCATCGTTATGTTTGCTAAATATACTTTGAATAAGTTACCACTGTCTAGTCCTTAACAAGACAAAGAAGAACTAAATATTTATCTCTTATGGACTGAATATTTATTACTATATCCTTGACAAATTAGTATTTTGAAACTGTAACCTCCAAAGTGATGGAATTAGGAAATGGGTGGGAAAGGGGGCTTTTGGGAGAGAACTAGGTCATGGAGGCAGAACTCTAATTAATGACTTTGGTGGCCCTATCAAAGAGACCCCAGAAAGCTCTCTCTACCCTTCATCGAGTGAAACAAGAAGTAGTCAGTAGTCTGCAACCCAGAAGGCCCTCACCAATGAAACCATGCTGGCACCTTAATCCCAGAATTCCATCCCTGGAATTGTGAGAAATAAATTTCCAGATATATAAATGTTATGATTACTTTTATGCATCAACTTGACTGGAGTAAGGAATGTCCAGATACCTGGTAAAATATTATTTCTGCTTGTTTCTATAGGATGTTTCTGGAAGAGATTAAGATCTGAATTAGTAGACCGAATAAAGAAGATCACTCTCACCAATGGGGAAAGGATTATCAAATCAATTGAGGACCTGGATTAAAAAGAAAAGTCAGATGAACGGCTACTTCTCTCTCTCAATGTCTCTCTCTCTCTGCCTCTCTCTCTTTTTCTATCCCCTTAGGGTGGAGCATCTTTCTTATCCTGTCCTCGGACATGGGGACTCCTGGTTCTCAGACTTTGGGCTCAAATCAAATTACACCACAAGCTTTCCTGTGTCTCCAGTTTGCAGATGGTGTATGTTGGGACTTATTGACCTCTCCAACTATATGAGCTAATTACCATAATAAATTTCCATATATATATATATATACTGTTGACTCTGTTTTTCTGTAGAACACTAATACAATAAACCACCCACTTTTTGGTATTCTGTTATGAAAACTAAAATTGATTAACATAGTATCCCTGATCTGATCATATGTATAAATAGATACAAATTTTCTGTTCAAACATCTGTCTTGGGTTAAGTGTATCAAATGTATCTAATTTGGTGTTTAGATTCTGACATACCAATCTTTCCAACAAATGTTCACTTTCAGAGAAATTTGAGATATACATAAATAAATGTAACTTATTTTGAAACACAGAGCTCGGCACCAGCACTTCACCAAAAGGATAAATAACAAGTCCAAAACAATTATTTTCATAAATCATTTATAGTTTCTCTAGAATATTATAAAGCATAACAAAACTAAAGCACAGAAAGGTAAATGAAGCCACTCTTCCAGTACAAAAATTATATTCACCACATTTAATCTTACTAGACTTCATGTGTGTACTGGAGGATTTACAGTAGTTTATGCAAATCTTTCCAACACAAGTTACTGAAATTAATAATTAAGTGGAGTATCAGAAGAAAAGTAACACAAGCAGAAAATCAAGCGATGTTCTTTATTGTAGGTATCTTATAAACAATAACATTACACTGGAGGACTTAAAAATTACTACAAAGTTGGACCCTAGAACTGAGACTATAGATTATCATGCTGAGGGTCAGAGACTGGTGACACTGTAAATTGCTTACATTAGTTCATATAATACAAATGTATTTGGGTTTATTGTAGTTTAATTAAGTAAAGAAAGCACAAATTTGAAAATCATGTTTTCAAATACAAAATTGTTTTCAGTAGTACCTCTCAATTTCTTCAGGAATTAGGGACAGATAATTAAGGTAATTGAGTATTTCTGGTTCAATGAGTAGGGGAAGGGTTGGCATACAGGCTTCTAGCCAATCACTAAACCTGATTGAACATCTAGAATATCTATAGCACTGCTGTAGATGCTGGAGGACTCCAAGCCATTCATAGCAAAATCATCTCTCTCTCTCTCTTTCTCTCTTTCTTTTATTTTTCTGAGACAGGACCTTTCTTTGTCACTCATGCTAGAGTACAGCAGCATGAACATGGCTCACTGCTGCCTTGACCTCCCAGGCTTATGTGATCCTCCAGCCTCAGCCTCCCAAATAGCTGGAACTACAGGCATGCACCACCACGCCTGGCTAATTTTGGTATCTTTTATAGAAACGGGGGTTTCACCATATTGCCTATGTTGATCTCAAACTCCTGAGCTCAAAGTGATCTGCCCTCCTTGCCCTCCCAAAGTACGGTGATTATAGGTGTGAACCACTCCGCCCATCCACAAAGTCAATTTAAATCCATATTCAGCATGAAACAAAAGACCGGGCAATAATCCTCAAACTTTAATAATATACAAATAAATACACTCTAACAAAAAAAATTCTCATGAATTACTCTTTTCTCTTTATGCCAAGAGTTTTTAAGAACAATCTTACTTCTTTCTAGCTTATATTGTTCTTCCCTCCCACTGACCCCGTAAGTTGCATAAGTTTTTAAGACTGACAGAAGGATTACAGTTGGGATTGCATTACTCTCCTCCATATTTGTTAAATAAAATGGTTCTAAAATGAAAGAAAAAGCTTTCGATGTTTCACTATTGCCTATCACATACAGTTCACACCGGCCTGTCATTGCTAAAAGGTTGTGCTCAGCTTGGCCCCCATCTGCCTTTCTAGCCTTATTCTAATCACACAACTTTCACTGTATAATGGAACTTCATGGAACCTCACATTCATTATCCAAATGCACCATGTACTGTCAGTCTCAGATCCATGTTCACATCCTCACGTTGCTTGGACTCCCTAGTATTGCCAATCCATCCTCTCACCCATGCCCAAAACTTGAAATTCAGATCAGTTCTAGCCTCTTAAAGAAAAATATCTGATCTTTTTAGCAGAGCAAATTACTCCTCCCTTTGTGATTCTATAGCACATTATTTCTATCTAGTACTAACTGTAAAAAAAAAAAAAAAAAAAAAAAAAAAAAAAGAGTGACTGAGATGATGTACATGCATCTGAATCAGGGATTACTCTTTATTCATAAAGTTATTCTCAGTTTTTCGCAATTTACACAACACAGGCAGGCTGAATTAATGAATTGATTTTTGATTAACTATAAGTGTTAGTTCCAATAATACATAATGTAACAAAACGCCCCCACATAATCATGTGGCTCAAGTGTGGATAAATGTCATTGTAACAGGAGAGCAAAGGTGTTTTTAAGGGGATTAAGAGCTTACACAAATTACATAATCTTTATAATCCTCAATTATTCTAACTGTAAAATGAGTATAATAACTTAATTCATCAATTTGTAGTGAGGATAAAGTGAGCAAACTTGCACATGATTCTGAGCAATTATTCTTCTATATAATAATTTCTCAGTAAATATTAGATATAAGGGCAATTGATCTAATTATTTCATTTATCAGCAATAGGTTTTTATTTGTACATGAATGCTGGAGTCACCTGTCTAGATGAAATCCCAGTCTATCCCTTATAAATCAAATCAACTTCGGCCCAATCACTTGGTTCCAGATCTTCCTCTCTAGGAAAGCATAACAGTACCAATTTCATCAGATTTTTGAGACAACTAAGCGCACACTATATGCTTAGTGCCTACAGACAACAGGTGCTGAGTGATTAGTAATCAGTTCTTATGATTAATGAAGTAAATTATACAAGAGTATGGCATAATCCATTGTAATCCACTATCCTTACTGCATAAATGATTTTTTTTTTGATGATACTTTAAGTTCTAGGTTACATGTGCATAACATGCAGGTTTGTTCCATATGTGTACTTGTGCCGTGTTGGTGTGCTGCACCCATCAACTCGTCAGCACCCATCAATTCATCATTTATATCAGGTATAACTCCCAATGCACTCCCTCCCCCCTCCCCCCTCCCCATGATAGGCCCCAGTGTGTTGATGTTCCCCTTCCCCGAGTCCAAGTGATCTCATTGTTCAGGATTCCCACCTAAGAGTGAGAACAATGCGGTGTTTCGTGTTTGGTTTTTCGTTCTTGTGATAGTTGCTAAGAAATGATGGTTTCAGCTGCATCCATGTCCCTACAAAGGACCAAACTCATCCTTTTTTATGGCTGCATAGTAATTCCCATGGTGTATATTGCCACATTTTCTTTAATCCAGTCTGTCACAGATGGACATTTGGTTGATCCAAGTCCTTTGCTATGGAATAGTGCCGCAATAACATGCGTGTACATGTGTCTTTGTAGTTAAATAATTATAATCCTTGGGTATATACCCGACAGTAGTGGGAAAAAAAAATTTTTTTTTTGGCTGGGTCATATGGTAACATCTAGTCTAGATCCTTGAGGAATTGCCATACTGTTTCCATAATGGTGAACTAGTTTACAATCCCTACCAAAGTGTAAAAGGTTCTATTGCTCGCACAATCCTCTCCCAACAACTGTTTGTTCCCTGACTTCTTAATTGATGCCAATTCTAACTGTGTGTGAGATGGTATCCATTGTGGTTTTGATTTGCATTTCGCTGATGCGAGTGATGATGAGCATTTTTTTCATGTGTCTGTTGGCTGTATGAATGTCTTCTTTTGAGAATGCATCAATGATTTTTACAATAATATTATGGCACCTATTCCCAATATGAACTAAACATTAGCAATTAATAGTATGCATTTATTTTATAAACAACTGCATTATGCTAATATGGCTTTAAATTTTGGAAACATAATCACCCAGGCAGAGACATTGTATCAGCAATTTATTTGAACTTAGATTAAAGAAAAAAAAATGGGGCAGGGATAGCAACCAGGAATTTGATCCCCGAAGTGATTCTTGTAGATATTCACACACATGGATACACACACACACACACTCACGCACTGTGATCATGATGTTGATTATATTTTGAATTTTCTGCAGATAGTGAGTTTGATACATGTGTTATGAAGGCAGACAGCCCGTATTCATTTAACCTCTCAAATAAGGAAAGTTGAACTGACAGTGTCCTGTTTCCTGAGTATATCGATCAGTATCATATAACCACTCTAAGTAGAGTCTTTACCAGGTATGTATCAGTTCCTTTAATTTGATTTTTCTTTTACTGGAAAATTTGCAAAAGGTCTTTTGAAGGCATACTTCCTCATCAAAGTGGATTTGCTATATTCCTCAAAATGCCCTAATATTGGTACAGTTAAAGCATAAAACTTAGTTATTCCTGATGGCTAAAACACACACACACAAAAAAAAAAAAAAAAAAAAAAAAAAATGGAAGAGAGATGAAGAGACAGAGTAAGAGACAGAAAGAGATGGAGATTATTTCAGAATTTCAGATATGGAGAGATTAACAGGTCATAGATTTCTCCATTATTTTCTTCCTGGTCAGTTCTACACTTGGGTTTAGTGATGAAGATTCCAACACGCTAACATACCTGCTCTAAATTAGCATCACCACTGTGTGAGTGCACCGGGATGACTACTGGGAATTCAACAGAAACATCGTTCATTGAAATTCCTGAAAAGTAGAGTGTACTCATATGTAAATGTCTTCAGACACAATGTCAAACATTTGGCTGTTTTTTAGATTAATATAATAGTAAGTACAATGATTAATTAGACATCGTAACAGTAACTTTAGAATATGACATTCACTTTGAATATGAAATACTTGTGAGATTATTAGGGTAAAGGCACACAAATGTTCTTTCTAAAGATATAATTTGTGGCATCTGACCAGAATTATTATTATTTCTTATGTGACAAGCACCAAATAGAAACGATCACTATAAAACAAATGAGTTATGCTTTTGTTTTCCAAATTAGAACCCAAAGAATCAACATTGAGTTTTAATTTCTTCTGCTCCTTTATTTTTCATATTTTTAAAAATTTATTTTAAAATGTATGCTTTACAGTGTGATGATTTGAATATTTAAGTATCAGATGGAATCAATGGCATAAGAATTAAGTCCTTTGCTAGTGGGCCTATGAAAGTCATGCATGATTAAAGCTGCTAAGATCAACAGGGTGCCTTACACACTATAAATCAATTTTATATTCAAGTTTTTTCACCTACGTGAATGTGTTTTAATTCCTACTTACAATGTACCTATTAATAGTATGTCTGTTCTCCAAAATGTGAAAAGTGAAGTCAGTTAGTGTTACTAGAAGTTGAGATAAAACAGTAAATACTTCACATCCTGCCTGGAGGCGTGTTCTTTTAACAGTACCAAGGCATCTGAAGACATATGGTATAATTCACCCTGAGGGTCCTTTCCCCTGTCACTTACACAGCATGTAACCTCTGCTTCACACGAGGGAGGTGAATTATGTGCAGCATGGCTGGGAAAGACAGGAGGAATGAAAATGGCATTTCTGCCTTCAAACCTGGCATGGCAGCATGGCTCTCCAACAGATCATCAACTCTGTCAAAAACGATGTCTGTGTGTACAGCTTTAAAAAGGAGGAAGCCCCAGTCTGGGCAACAGAGTGAGATTCTGCCTCAAAAAACAAAACAAAAAGACAAACCAAACAAAACCAAACAAAACAAAACAGGGAGACTATGCATAGAAATAAGTCAACTGTCACACCTGTAATCCCAGCACTTTGGGAGGCCAAAGCAGGTGGATCACGAGGTCAGGAAATCGAGACCATCCTGGCTAATGCGTGAAACCCCGTCTCTACTAAAAATACAAAAAACTAGCCGGGCGTGGTGGTGGCGCCTGTGGTCCCAGCTACTCGGGAGGCGGAGGCAGGAGAATGGCGGGAACCCGGGGGGCGGAGCTTGCAGGGAGCCAAGATGGCGCCGCTCACTCCAGCCTGGGCGACAGAGCGAGACTCCGTCTCAAAAAAAAAAAAAAAAAAAGTCAACTGAAAAGAAAAGCTACAAACCAAGACCAATCGTTTTCTTTAATTTCTTTAAAATATCTATGTCCCTCTTTGAACACCCCAAATCAGGAGCTTTTGTATGTGGTGTACACATAGAAACTCACTTAATAACAACTGACTAATAATAGAAAATTGTGCCAAATAATGCAATGGTTTTCTTGATTACTTAAAAAAGCTTTTTGTTTTGATAGATTTATACGAAGAGGCAAAATCATTATAGGGAGGAACTGTGTACCTGTCATCCCTCTTCCCCTGATGAAACCACCTCTCACATCTACAGTACATCATCAAAATCAGAAAACTGGTAAATAACCTTTTAAAAGACATTATGATCGCAAAGATAAAAAGTTACAATTTTAGGCTTGATTTCATATTATTAATTAGTTAATCCATTTGTGTTTTTATTTTTAAGCACTTTTTAAGCCATTTTGAAGAAATAAAGAATCAATATGCTATTTTACTGAGGTGTTATTTACATAATTGTAAGCATCTAAGACTACGAAGAAAATTTCTCTTTGCTTATGAGAGTTTGTTTTGCATTTGTTGAAAATATGGAGGTTTAAATTTTCATGTGATAAATATAAATAAACTTACTTTCTATTAATGTTTTTTCACATTTACATAATTACCATTTTCACAAAGCCTAGATGATACTACAAAAAACAAACAAATCTTGTGTTATTTTTTATATATAAGGATTACTTTTATAATAGAAACAGTAATATTTTCAGTATGTGCCTAAGCATTTATCAAATTATATTCCAATAAGACAGTGAAAATATGAGAGATTTCTGATCATAAAAATATGCTAATTTCATTTATAAGTCAATTCTTTGAAGTTTATAATGCATTTTGCTTCTAGGACAAAATATCAGGTATGAGGAACGATTTCTTAGATTCATCTATCAAAGGCTACTTAATGTATCATGACCCCAATGTAATTCATATTAGCAATGAAACACAGTGGGAAAATACTATTGCAAAACAAGTAATTAAATGAAACAAATACAAGTTAATAAGCAAAATATAATAACAAATGAATGCTGATTCTCTGAAGAAAGATAACATAATTAGGAAAAGTGATTTTATTGAAGTTTTGAAAATAATTATTAAACCCTGTAAGTGATATAGACATTGATGGCCATAAAGTTTGATAATGCCTCATCTCATTTGTTAATTTTTAGATTTGATACATTAGATTATTTCTATTATATGTAAACCATAATTAATGTCATTTAGCTCAATTTACAATGTAAAGAAAGTCAGAACAAAAATATCTGATTGAGATAAATAGGATAAAGATTAAAAAATTACAGATTTTAAGATGCTATAAGTTTGGCCAGATGCAGTGGCTCATGCCAGTAATCCCAGCACTTTGGGAGGCCAAGGTGGGCAGATCACCTTAAGTCAGGAGTTTGAGACCAGCTTGGCCAACATTGTGATACTTTGTCTCTACTAAAAATACAAAAAAATTAGCCTGGTGTGGTGGTATACGCTGTAATTCCAGCTATTCAGCAGGCTGAGGCAGGAGAATTGCTTGAACTTGGAAGACAGAGGATTCAGTGAGCCAAGACTGCTCCACTGCACTCCAACCTGGGTAATAGAGCTAGACTCCATCTCAAAAACAAACAAACAAACAAAAAAGCTGGACGCCGTGGCTCACACCTGTAAAATCCCAATACTTTGGGAGGCCGAAGTGGACGGATCACCTGAGGTCAGGAGTTCAAGACTAGCCTGACCAATATGATGAAACTCTACTAAAAATACAAAAATCAGCGGGGCGTGGTGGCGCATGCCTGTAGTCCCAGTTACTAGAGAGTCTGAGACAGAAGAATAGCTTGAACATGGGAGGCGGAGGTTGCAGTGACCCGAGATAGCGCCATTGCACTCCAGCCTGGGCAACAAGAGGGAAACTCAAAAAAAAAAAAAAGAAAAGCTATAGGTTTATATCTCAAGAACAGAAAATATGACAGCCCAAGTTGACATTAACTAAGGTACACGTAAAAGAGAATTATGTGTTTCAAGTAATTATTGGCAAAGCAATATTAACTTATTCTGAAATAATTGGTTTCATCAGTAGAGTAGGTCCAGTCATTCATTCAATACACATTAAATAATATGCAGCTATTTTTTAGTATCTGCTTTGGTTTTATGGCATAATTCAAATAAAATATTATTATTGCTAAATTAAAGGAAATTTAACTATGTACACAAATACCTTCACAGCAATAACACACAAGATTTTTTTGAAAAATATAAAACAAGTCAATACATTTCAAAAATGAGCAATATATTAAATTTGTCTGGGGTAGAATAAAGAAAATCATCTTTAAGAAAACAATATACAATTTTGACTTAAAGTGGGTGCTTTGGTTTGTTTTTGCTGTTATAATAAAATATCTGAGACTGGGCAATTTATAAAGAACATAAATTGATTTTTTCACAGGTCTGGAGGCCAGAAAGTCTAAGCTCAAAGCTCTGGCAGATATGGTGGTTTGGTGAGGACTACTCTCGGTTTCCAAGATGGCATCTTACTGTTTTATCCTCTGGAGGGAAGGAACCTGTGCCCTCACGTGGTGGAAGGCAGATGGGCAAGAAGGAAGAGCACTGACTGAAGCTTCTGTTATAAGGTCCTTAATGCCATTCATGAGAGAGGAGCTCTTACGGCCCAATCACCTCTTAAAGTCCTCATCTGTTAATATTATCACATTTGTGACACCTGAGTTTTGGAGGGGACACATTCAAACCATAGCATTAGGATGCCAATGAGCAGACATAGATATCAATTTATGGAGAATGTAGAATTAATTTGAAAAGGGATGAAAATGAAAAGATGGGCCACAGCTTTATTATAAAGGAATGCTAATTCTAAACCAACTATTAGGAACACTTTTAGCTGGGCACTAGATAGTGATTTGCTCATTTTTAATTGGGAGGGACATGATTAGAATCAGATCAACAGTGTATAAAACGGATTTGCAATGGTTTGAGGTAAAGGATGATTTCTATAGATACAATAAGTACCATAATTTATGCAATAAGTCCCAGAGGGATGATTGTCAAATGGAAGCAAATGAACAGGGATTAGAAACCAAGAAAGACAAAAAGATGTGTGATGTGTACAATTTCCAAGGAAGAGGATAAGTGAATTAAACTTGATCTCTGGTCCAAGGAGCTTAGAAGATTCTGCAACTGAAAAATACATAAAAACTAGGATTATCAGTTCTGTGTTGAGTTTAAGATGTTGATGATGATTACAGTTGAACCGTTCAGAGGGAGAGATGAGGACTAATGTAGAATGTTGTAATTAGAGATTTTCTTAAAGAATGGGGACTTATTTAAGTTACTACAACTTATGTGGTTTTAATATAAAGATGTACATCCAAATGAACATGTAAGAAAATTCCATTAAGCAAGACTTTGCAGAACAATTACTAAAAGGCCATTGCGGATTCCAGGCATCTCTAGGAACTTCAACAGGGATCCAACTGCAATCTTGTCCAATCAGCTGTGGCTGGGAGGAAGAGTGTACCATGCTCTTTTGAAGATGTTCTTCTGGGACTTCTGTGGTTTTCTCTGAGTGGAACAGTGGACCACAGAATGGCCTGAAATAGTTGATGGGATGTGGTAGAGAGGATTCTACATATAAAATGACTAAAAAATCTATTCATCTTTATTCTGGGTACACATCTCAGCTGTGTTTTCTTGCTTCCTCTGCAGTTAGAGAGATATTTCTAATTAAATTTAGTGCAATGGGATTTGCATTATAAAGATATTTGTCATTTCTGGTCCTTATTACTTAAATATCTTCAAAGATCTTCCTTAACTTCTCTCCCCTTCTTCAGTTAGCAGGATAACACCAGGAGAATCTTAAAACCATGTGTTGAAGATGCCAAGAAAGGAATCCAAGGAATTTGCATCACTGAATAATCACTCATGTTAAAGTCACTGGGCCTGGGTAGTACATTAACCTTTTCTTTGCCTGTGGAGAAATTACGTTTTTCAGTGTGAACAGTCATTATGATTTGGAGACTTCATATGGCAGATAGTGATAATTGTCCTGTAACACACATAATATAGTGTCTTTCGAACTTATACACAGCAAATAATTGTTTAAGGGGAAAAATTGTCTACTCTAAATAGAAAAGTTTATTTTGATTAAACTAGTTAGTGCTGGTTGTTTCTAAATATCATCTAATTATAAAGCAAATGTATTAAACTCTATGTACAATAAAATTATACTTACATAAATGCCCATATTTGGAATGACTTTTTTGTCTGAAACCCAATCCATTTGATGCTTTAAATCACACTGAGCCAGAAATTTCAGACAGTTTTAACTGTCTTTAGACAGTTAAAATTTAGAATTCTCACAAAGGGTTTTCTAGTTCCCAAATCATGCCTGAGTTTTATTGGTTTTGCACTAACGCCTCTCCCTGAATCTGGTCACTTCCTTTCCCGTAACTCAGGGAAAGAATGTTGCCACTTACCTATAGTTATGCTTCTGAATTCTATTGTGTCTGCCTACTTAAGGCACAATAGAGACGTTTTCCTTTTAGATTTCCCAGGTCAAACGGCAGAGATGACAAAGAAAGTCTCCCAAACCGTAATTACATTAGGCTTTGGGATAGAAGAATGTCTTAAGATCACTGACGTCCTCTGATCTCAGTTTAAGAAATCCTATTGTAATAAAACAAGAGTCCTGAGGAAAATCTGAGTGAGACATTCTGTTTTGATGCTTTATCTAATATGCTTTTAAACTATTGTTCCCCTTCATGGGCTTTTACTTGGATTTTAACTACTCTATTGAGACCTAGTTTATATTCCATAAGATTCATCCACTTCCATTTTATATTTCAATGATTTTCAGTAATTTATCAAGTTGTGCAATGATCACCATTATCCAGGTTCAGAAAATTTTATCACTCCAACAGATCCTTTAAAATCAATCTTCCTTTGATCACACTTTTGATTCTGACTACTTGTTGGGGGGAAATGATCAATTTATATGAAAGATTTGAAAATATTTTTGTGGTAGATTTTACTATACATGACCTTTAGGTAAGCATTGCTCTCATAGAGATATATTGCATTTCTGATCTATTTAATTTCTGCCAATGCAGAGCCTAATTCAAGGACTTGAGTACAGATATGCTCTTTGGATAACGACAGCCTAAATAAGAAGGTAAAAGTGGAAATGAGAGAAAGCTAGGAAAGTGTATGTTGTTGAACTGGTCATTCTATAGTAACTGGGGTTTAGTACCTGTGGCACTTTCTGAGAAACCTACATAATGTGCTTCAGGACTATGTCTTTGAAGGCTGGGAAATGGGAGAATTTAGTTAGCAATGAATCTTTCCTTATTGGTTGAATGTTGTTCCCAGACATGGGAATTAACTTACACGTTGAGGTTGCCCTTCACCTGGTGTGAGTCGGCTCTCATGGCTTCAAAGACAAGCCTCGAGAAACAAAAGTGTAAGTTGTGAAAGTATTTGAGGTGATACGTGAGCAGCATGCCCAGAAACTGTCCACCAAGCTGCAGCCATTGTCATATCCAAGCTTCAGGAAGTTATCCCGTAATAATTAAGGGCATCATCTTTGGGTTCATTGCTAAGTGCCATTGCTAGGATGTTTAATACTGAGCTGTTAAACGAGACTTGTAAGTCAACAATATCCCCTGTTATATTTTTCCCTACCAGCATTCTGCTTCCTCAAGATCTATTCCCAGTTGCATTTTTCCAGTTCTTACTGGAACACATTCTCTAATTTCTTTATTAAATATAATATTTCCTTTAATATTAGATACTATAATTCCTTCCTTGGACTATGCTGCTGACCTCATTTATCTTTGGAGTTAATAGGGGGAAATATGGGTGAATTTGAGGAGATGACTTATAATTTTGTAAAACATCTGATGTAGCTGGTATCTTAGCATGTATTCCAGCAAAGCAGAGTTTTGTATTGTTTAGAAGAGTGAGGGACACTTTGACCCGTCTGGAGGATTCAATCTACTCTCATGTTGCCATCACGTTTATCATCTTACTCCTCTGCCTGTCCTCAGAAATATGGCCTTTGTCATATCTGATTAGTTTTTCAGAGGGCTCTATTTTCTAGGACCATTTTAAGTAGAAACTCTCTTTATTTGAGTTCCTCTAACATAAGGTTTGAGACAAGGACTTTTATAGAAGCTAGAAGCAGTTAACATGAGAAGATATTCTAACAAGCAGAAATGAAGGAGCCGGAAGAATGAGAGAGGATAAGAATAAAAATAATAAAGGCTATATAATTTGGTTACTACTCTTAGCATCTTGATCGACAGACAACACACCCCACCCCTGCCAACCCAAAGAACTTTGTAGAATGGACCTCAGAATTGTCATTCTAAAAAGTGAGAGCATTTAGTATTTAGGTATTTATACACTGACTCTTGTTTTAATAATAAACCTTGGTAATAATACTTATTTGTTGATTATTGCCACTGGAAAATTAAATTACCACAAACTTCTGTCTCATAGGTTGTTCAAGCTCATGGCTTTGAAAAAAGTCCAAGGCAGATTAATGGAGGAGAGGAGTAGAAGTTAGGAGCCAGAGGTTGGAAAGGAGTTGTCAGAGTGAGTATCTATGTTCGAAAACAGACTAATAGATGCCAAAGGGATATGGTGTGGGCACATTGCTAAAATCTATATTTGGAAAAAGTGAAGCTGGACAGGTCTTATGTAGAAATCACCTACATGAGGCCTTGTGTTTGAGGAGAGGTAGGCAGAACAATGGTCTACTTGAAGTTGGGTACTGACACTAGCTATAAACAAGTGTTTCCCATTGGTTGATGCTGTTGACAGAATTTAATAAAAGGCCCTTCACCTGCTCCTCTCCATGTGGGAAAGTCATTGGGGAAGGGAGGTTGCTTTGACAGAGATAATCTTGAATTGACTGAAATGAATTTGTGGCCACTAAGTGGAAGTGGAACTGCAAATAGAAACCAACTTTTACCTCTGAAAGGTAAGAGTTACATTACTTACACTCTGATGGATTGATAGTCACATCTACTTCATATTAGTGGGTCCTTCTAAAATATCAGTGAATCCTCTTACATCACGTAATTGCAACAGTGTCTGCTAAAATGCCCAGTATTTGAATTAGAGGCAATTCATCTTGAAACAATGGGTATAACACTGTAAAAAAAAAAAAGGCGATGTGCAGAGATGAGATGTATTCTCAGAAGCCATTTATGATTTCAGAAATACCAGAAGACTGTAATGAGACTCACGTTGATAAAGTACGATAGAAAGCATTAATATACCTTGTAGATTTGGGTGTTTTATAATGAAACAAACAGTCAAATGTAATCTTGTTAATTTATTTGAAGAGTTTAAATGATCTGAGTTCTGGAGATAATTCCTAGAAAACAACAATGAGGATTGGGCGATACGATTTTTAAAACCACTCTATAAGAAGTTGAATTTGCGTAAGAACCTACACTGATCCTACTGGATGATGATCTATGCATTGCCAAACTGTTGCATTTCTTGTTGCACCATGTTTTAGTCTGACGATGAATTGGATTAGAAGACTTGTGAGTACCACAGAGTTAAAGACAGGGACTGTGGTGGAAGATGTTGTTGCCAACCCAGATCCCTTTTACCAGTCTTTTTACCAGATTTACAGCTGCTGTGAGTGTTACTCTCATATCTGGAGAATTACCCATAATTAGGTAAATGTAACTCTGGCCCTCTTTTCCCAAGATTTGACTAACTCTGAAAGATTTTTGCTGCAGAGCTTTCCCTGTGAGATTAGCTAGAGTTCAGTATTCAGTTGAGACCACATTTTTGATTAGCTTTTCCCTCTACTTCTTGTTTCCTTCAAATACCCTTTCTAAAGGACACTCCTTCTAATAAATCACTTGAATCTGATTCCCAACCTCAGGCTTTGCTTTTAGGAAACACGATCAAAGAGAGACACCAGGGCTTGCTGCAGAGACGTGTAACCCATGCAGGCCGACAGGACGTTGTTCTTGGTTTAATGTTCTGCTTTTGCTTTGTTAAAATTCTTAATTTTGAACAAAAGTATCTTATTTTGTTTTCCACTTGGCCCTGCTTATATCAAAGTCTAAAATCTTAAAAAAAATACTATACAGATCTACACATGTAATGAATCAAGTTGTCAGCTAACAGCAGCATTGGATTCTTTTTAACTTAGTTGATATGAGAAATAAAAAAAAAAAAAAAACTGTTTGAGAACAAGCAGTATCCATTAGAGGAGAACACATGAATTGCACATAGCTAAAATATGTATTAGGAGCCATTATTAGTCAGGGTTGCTCTAGAAGGACAGGATTCATAGCTGATATACATATCATATATATAATATATATATACTATGATATATATATATACTACTAGTACGCCTGTATCTGAAAGGAGTTTATAGGAAGTATTGACTGACATGATCACAAGATAAAGTCCCATGATAGGCCGTCTGCAAGCTGAGGAGCAAGGAAGTCAGTGGTGGATCAGTCTCAGTCCCAAAACCTCAAAAGTATGGAAGCTGACAGTGGAGCCTTCAGTCTGTGGCCGAAGGCCCAAGAGCCCCTGGCAAACCACTGGTGTAGGTCCAAGAGTCCAAAAGCTGAAGAACTTGGAGTCTGATGTTCAAAAGTGGGAAGCATCCAGCACAGGAGAAAGATGGAGGCTGGAAGAGTTAGCCAGTCAATTCTGTCCATGTTCCTCTGTCGGCTTTTATTCTACCCACAATGGCAGATGGTTAGATGGTGCCCCCCCAGACTGAGGGTGGGCCTGCCTTTCCCAGTCTACTAACTGGCAACACCTTCACAGACACCCAAAGGAACAATACTTTGTATCCTTCAATCCAATCAAGTTGATACTCAATATTAACCATCACAGAGCACCTAGAAATTCCAAAGAAACTCTATGAATCAACAAGGGTCAAGTCTTACATGGTTTCATTTTCCCAGCTCAGTAGAGACATCCAAATTGTAGAAACTCTAAGGAGGAAGAGGCCATAACTAGAAAGTTTGGTTGCTTCCTACCATTTATGCAAAGATAGCTGTGTATTACTTGTTATTTAATGGAGCCTTATTCCAACTCAGGATATGTTCCACAAAAGGAAAGTCAAGCTTTTTAAAGGGATGTAACAGAGTTCAATTAACATAGATCTTCCTGGAAGAAAATAATCAACCTTCGGTAGAGGATGAGAACTTTAACAAGAAAAGAGAATTAACAAACACAACCTCAGAGTTTTGGAGAAGGGCACACTCACTCTACATACATTGCATTGCACTTGGGAGTTAGCATCTCCGGATACTTAGTTAAAAATCATTAGCATGGCTTTCCCCCACTTTCTTGGAGATATGCACAAGGAGGAAAGAAGCACTCTTACTTGGTAAGAACACATAGATTCACAGATCTACAGGAAGGCAAGGAAGGGGAGAAACATAGGCCAATTATATTTTGATTGATAAACTACTGAATCACCCTTATTTTATCTCTGATTTTCCTATAGTCCTGGGAGCTAGAGTATATTTTTAGTTTTTCAGGTGTGTGTATGTATAGAAGAAAAACATCTGAAGATGCAGAGATGTAACTCATCACTTTGAAGAAACAAAAGGGTATACATAATATTATTAAATATAATTGTTTAAATTTTCTTTCTAAAATAGGAACTATAGTTCATATCATCAAATGATCAAAGTTGAGTAAGACAGAAGCAAAAAAAGAAGCTGTAGAATCTCCATTTAATTAGAAGAGAGTGTCTGATCCCTGGACACTCACCAGGGAACTGAACCTTGAACTTCCTTTTATCCAGTTTTTCTCCAAAGCCTGCCTGTAAGTCATTAATATTTGAAAAAGACAGACTAAGGATCATACTGGTCATTCATATAAAACTAACCCATGTGTCAAAAGTTTAAGATTCTCTTGTTTAATGGCAAGGGTATGATGTTTTACCACCTGCTAACTGTAGAAAAGGGAACAATAATCCCAC
Source organism: Rhinopithecus bieti (assembly GCF_001698545.2). Taxonomy (NCBI): domain Eukaryota; kingdom Metazoa; phylum Chordata; class Mammalia; order Primates; family Cercopithecidae; genus Rhinopithecus; species Rhinopithecus bieti. Next base: position 1,069,436 of record NW_016820246.1, on the reverse strand, counting down.
CTTGCAAGAAATCATAAAGATTAGGGATAATGCATGCAACATGCTGGTCCCACTTCTGAGGTACTAGAAGAGCTCAATAATAATAATAATAAAACTGAAAATCTTCATCAGAAAATTATATTCCTAAATCTCAGCAGTTTAGTCCTCAGAGAAAGGTTTTTGTAAAGCAATGTTTTCATGTTTGACATGAGTTTTGTTGCAGATTATCATAAAAGTATTCATAAGAATTATGTATATTCTGAAAACTATAGTTGAAGACATTGTCCTTTATGTTGTATATCATTAACTCTAATTTTAAAAACCTATGTAAATTGCATTGAGCTTAGCATCAGAAAATGTTTTCCTATCTTTAGTTGAATTTTGTGAGTGAGATTCAGCATTTACTTTTATTTTATTTTTTTTAAATTTGGTTACCAGGGAGGCCAGAATGAAACTAAACATACTATTAGCCTTGGTCTCTTCAACCCTGTATGGGTTTTTAGTCTTGCTTTATATTTTTATTTTAAGACTTACTTAAAATCTTTATATCACCACCACTATATTACTGCAAAACAACTACTCCAACTGCTATGGTGACGACTACTATCCTGTGCAGCATAGTAATTTACCAGATACAGAGTAGCCATGTGTATTATTTCAATAAGGTTTCACAACCACCATATAATATGGTCAATATTCTTATTATCAGCCTCCATTGAGCAGTGAGCAGTAAAGTTCAAGAAACAACTTGACCAATAGGTAAAGTAGTAAAACGAAGCCGGTATTTTTGTCTCTAAGTCCTGGGTTACTTTTGAGACATAATTAAAAATCTTTGTTAGAAGTAGTCTGCGTATAACATAAAAGTTTGTAGGGCAAGGGGGAATGTTTTCCTCTGTTTTGATTTCTCACGTCCTGCTCAGAATGTGAACATTCGTGCGACTTATAAAAGTTGCTGTGTGTGTGTGTGTGTGTGTGTGTGTGTGTGTGTGTGTGTGTGTTTGGTGTTTATTTATTCTTTGCTTTCCCTAGAATCATGCAGCTTTTGTAGGGACTAATAGCATTCTGCCTGTAAAGCTGAGTGATAATCTCTTGGGAAGTATTTAGCACAGACACCTCCACCTATTAAACTTTCAATAAATATGAGTGTCATTTCTGCATGCTATGTTGTGTGTGGTACTGGACTCATCTTTTGCCTTGTTCAAAATGAATTTGAAGTTGAACTTAGTTACTTAATTAATCTGACAACAGCTCAATTAGGCAGGTAATCTTTCCTATTATGCAGAGGAGGAAATTAGGCCTGAGAGTCAATCCTTTGATATAATTGATTTTTTGTTGTTGTTAGTAGTCAGGAAAAAGCAAGTCATTCCCTCAACACTTTGCTTCCAAATATCTTTAACTAAATATCCAGTTTCTTCTCTCACAAGTTCTGCCTTCTGTAAAAGGATAGAACACAATTCAGCCACGTTCTTTGCAACTTTATAACACAGATCACCTTTCCTTCAGTTTCCAATAACACATTTCTCATTTTTGTCTGAAATTTTAACAGAACTGTCTTTAACGTTCATATTTCTATAGATATTCTGTTCATGAAAATATATGTATTCTCTAAAACGATAAAGGCTTTCTCTTGAGCCTCACTTGAATCACCTTTTAATGTGCATATTTATACCAAAAAGTACTTCTGGAAATCTAAGCTTTTGTTCTAGCATCGACCTCAAAATACTTTCAGCCTCTGGTCACCTCCCAGTTCCAATGTCACTTCCTCATTGTTTACGTATTTTTAATAACAGCATCCCAATTCTTCAGTGCCAAATTTTACTGGTCTTCTTGGCCTGTCGTAACAAAATACCACAGACTACATGGTCTAGCCATCAGAAATTTATTTTCTCACAGTTTTGAAGGATGAAGAGTCCAAAATCAAGGTTGCATCAGGTTTTGGTTTTAGGAAAGGGCTCTTCCTGGCTTGAAGATGGCTGCTTGGGGAGAGAAATCCCTCACTCCTCCTCTTTTCTTAAGACAACTGATTTTATCTGATCAAGGTCCCACCTTTATGGCCTCATTTAACCTTCATTACCTCCTGAAGGGCCTATCTTCACATATAGTAACATTAAGGGTTAGGAGTGAGGCATGTAAATATTTCAGAAACACAATCCAATCCACAGCAACATCCTTTAGTACTTCTTTAAAGTAGATTTGCCAGTTACAATTTATTTTGGCTTTGGTTTATCTTGGAATGTCTTGATTATTGCTTCATTTTTGAAATACTGTCTTGCTGGCTATATGATTCCTTTCTGCCAGTGTTGGGTTAGGGTTTTTTGTTTTTGTTTTTGTTTTATTTGTGTGTGGGAATTTAAATATATCATACCAGCGTCGTTTGTCTTGTATAGTTTCAGATGACGGGATAGCTATTAATCCTATTGGGGTTTCTTTTTTCATAATGCATCATTTTCTCTTGCTGTTTTCATGATTTTACCTTTGGCTTTCATGTTTTTGATTATTGTGTGTCTTTTTTGTGGGTCACTTTATGTTTAGCCTAATAGGAGCTGATTGATCTTGTTAAATGTCAGCAATACACTTTTTCATAAAATTTGTAAAGTTTTCAGCTTTTAGTTCTCTGCATAAACTTCCTATTTCTCTATTTCTATATTCTTCTCTGGAAATCTCATTATATGTATGCTGCTACATTTAATGTAACCTCACATTTTTCCTAGCCTCTGTGTATTTTCATTTCATTTTCTCTCTTTTCTTTACTTTATGTTTATTATTATTATTAATTATTATTATTTGAGATAGAGTCTTGCTCTGTTGCCCAGGCTGGAGTGTAGTGCCATGATCTTGGCTCACTGCAACCTCCCCCACCTCCTGGGATCAAGCAATTCTCATGCCTCAGCCTCCTGAGTAGCTGGGACTACAGGTATGCACCACCATGCCCAGGTAATTTTTGCATGTTTTGTAGAGACTGGGTTTCACCTTATTGGCCATGCTAGTCTTGAACTCCTGGCCTCAAGTGATCTGCCCATCTCATCCTCCCAAAGTGCTGGGATTACATGCATGAGTCACCCCTCCTGGCCTCTTTCTTTTCTTTAGATTGTAAAATATATATTGATCTATTCTCAAGTTCACTATTTTTTTCCTAGAACTTGAATCCACTGTTGAATCTCTGGTGAATTTTCATTTTGGTTATTGTACATGTCTATTTCAGATTTCCATTTGGTTCATTTTTATAGTTTTTTATATGCATTGATATTGTGCATTTGATGAGACATTGTCATCATATCTCTATTTAATTTTTTAGACATGGTCTCTTTTACTTTTTTTTTTTTTTTCTTATATTCAGCATCTCAGCTCCTTGAAAGCCATATCCTATTGACTGATCTCTGCCCCACCTAGTACATGTGGTCATAGTTCACATTTCTTTCCATGTATCCTAAGGTTTTTGCAGAAAATAGGACTATATTATTTAAAATAATATATTGTAGCAACTCTGAATAGTTACACACTACCCACCACCACTACCACCATTGCTGGTGGTTGTTTTCTTCATTATTTATTTGTTTAGTGACTTATCTGAACTAATTCTGTAATGTTTATTCTTTTTGCACTGCACAGCCTCTGATGTTGCTACTAAGATTTTTTTGTTTTGTTTTGTTTTCAACTTTTTCTCTGGTTACCTAAGTTTCTTACCTGGGTTAACATAAGCCACTTACTGGCCAAAGGTTGTCTTAGTCTGTTTGGGCTGCTATTACAAAATACCATAAACGGTGTGGCTTTAAACCGCATAAATTTATTTTCACAGCTCTAAAGGCTGGAAAGTCGAAGAACAAGGTACTATCAGATGCAGTGTCCAGTAAAATCCCAGTTCTTAACTTTCAGAGCAGCATCTTCTCACTGTGTCCATACATAGTGAAAGGGGTGAACGAGCTCCCTGAAGCTTGTTTTATAAGAGTACTAATCTCATTCATCAGAGTTCTTCCCTCAGGGCATAATGAGCTCCCAAAAGGCCTCACCCCTAGCACCATCACCTTGAAGAATAAGATTTTAACATGAATTTTGGGAGAATGCAGACATTTGGATTACAACAGTGGCTGGGCTTCAGATTCTTTGCTCATGTAAATTTACTCTTTGCTATTTAATTTATGTGTCTCTTGAAATTTGCTGTCATAGTTCAAGGAATTTATGTTTTTGCTTCAAAATAAGTTAGATTCTTCCTCCTTGATCACTCCTGATAGGGCACAGGCTTAAGCATCCACACAGTTTTCTAGACTTTTAAAAGGAAATGCAATTTTACGTTTAATCTTGGATTCCTAGATGTTACCTTTGGGTCAGAGTAGCTTACTGTTCAGCCAGTGTTTAATTGTGTGTTTATTTCTATGCTCTTCTTGCCATTGAGCATCCTGCCCCCTGTTGATGGATCTATGTGTATCACGAGGAATATATTAAGTCTGTCCTGCTCTGATCGCTCCTGAATGAATATAGCCTTGTGCATGAAAAACCTCCCTAACCTCCAGGATTGGGTTAGGGCATTTAGGAGGGTCCCAGGAAGGCTCTTCTTATCGGTTTCTTTCCCTGATTCTTTCTGTTACAGTTCTGACTGCTCTATTACTTTTGCTTATTTCTGTGAATATCGTGGAGTTATTTTGACAATACTCTACAGCACACATTTCTGCATGTTCTTTTCCAAATAAAGACAGTCTTCTAGGGCATAACTGTGGAGCTTTCTGCTATGCCTATTCTGGGCCAAAATTCTGCCCCAATGCATAAGAGCTGGGGGCAGGAATAGTTCTACAAGTTGGCACTGAGGAGTATGGTATCCATTTTATTCTCAAACACAGCTTAAGAAAACTGCAGATCTAGGAAGATTTATAGCAATATAAAGTGATGATCCAGACTCCTCCCTGGAACCTAAATATAACATTGCAATTATAATATTTTATTCCTTTTCATATATATAAATGAATCTTTAGAGTGGCTATAATAAGTAATCTCCATTCTTCTCCAAACTTCTTGCATATCTTCTTCCTCTTAAAGATGACTTTGTCTTCAACTTCTGAGAACAAAATGAAGACATTTAATAAAAACATTTTAGCATCTGTTACTCAAACTAAAATCTGTCTTGCACCTGCTCATGCTTTTAATTTTGTTACTTTCTCAAGTACAGTGGTGCTTTGGGCAGTCCCTTCTTTAGAATTCTCAACTTCAATTCTTTATCAACTCTTCCTCATTAAAGTAATTACAGGTTTCCTACATATTAAAGCAGTTTGAGCCCCATCTAAAAAAATCGTCATCAACAAAAGAAAAGACAAAATACATACGGACTTCATGTTCCTTTGTTGTTATTGGCAATGTCTTCCTTCCAATATTGTTATTCATGGCTCAACATATTTCGTTCTGACCTTTGCTTCCATGACTGAGAAATGATTTGTAATGTACTCTCTGCTACTTAATTAGAGAGACTAGTTTCAGTAAAAACATTGTTTTGGCTTATTAACATGATTCTCCATTATCTACAGAGAATTTCTTAGCAAAATAATCTCTCAGCTGTTCTTAGCAAAACGGACTTTTAGTTAATTCAGTCACAGCCTTCAGGTTTACATTTTCATTGATGAGATTAATATTTCCATGTCATGACCCATAGTGATCTTAAATTCACTTTATACAAACTCAAAAAATACTCAGGTTACTTTTATGGCCTTATCTCTACCAATGATGATATGAATAAATTGCAGGATGATATATTTTTTAATTTTTTAATTGAGGTATAATATTTATATACAATTGACCATCTTTGCCATTTTTAAATTTACAGTTCAGTGGCCATAAATCAATTTCTTTTTTTTTATTTCTTTTTTTTCTTTTCTTTCTTTCTTTATTTATTTTTATTATACTTTAAGTTCTAGGGTACATGTGCATAACGTGCAGGTTTGTTACATATGTATACTTGTGCCATGTTGGTGTGCTGCACCCATCAACTCGTCAGCACCCATCAATTCATCATTTATATCATGTATAACTCCC
>NW_016820246.1:1045627-1059798 GCF_001698545.2 Rhinopithecus bieti | reverse complement strand
GGCATGTGAGATGGGTCTCCTGAATACAGCAGACTGATGGGTCTTGACTCTTTATCCAGTTTGCCAGTCTGTGTCTTTTAATTGGAGCATTTAGTCCATTTACATTTAAGGTTAATATTGTTATGTGTGAACTTGATCCTGCCATTATGATATTAACTGGTTATTTTGCTCGTTAGTTGATGCAGTTTCTTCCGCAAGGCTGGCAGACCCCGCCCCGCCCCCTCGAGGGGACGGGGGGCGCCGGGGGCCTCCCACTTATTCTACACCTCTGATGTCTCTTCACCGTGCCAGACTAGAGTCAAGCTCAACAGGGTTTTCTTTCCCCACTGATTCCGCCAAGCCCGTTCCCTTGGCTGTGGTTTCGCTGGATAGTAGGTAGGGACAGTGGGAATCTCATTCATCCATTCATTCGCGTCACTAATTAGATGACGAGGCATTTGGCTACCTTAAGAGAGTCATAGTTACTCCCGCCATTTACCCGTGCTTCATTGAATTTCTTCACTTTGACATTCAGAGCACTGGGCAGAAATCACATCGCATCAACACCCGCCGCGGGCCTTTGCGACATAAATCAATTTCTATTCTTGTTTTATCTTGTTTATTTTTCTTGTCTATTCTTGTTTATTCTTGTTTTCCCTCCTCTCCTCTCCTATTCCAGGGCTCTGGTAGACAACAATCTTCTTTACCTTCGTGAGATCCACTTTTTTAGCTGCCATATATGAATGACGAAATGCAAAATCTGTCTTTCTGTGCTTGGCTTATTTTACTTAATGTAGTAGCCTCCAGTTCCATCCATATTCCTGCAAATGAAAGATTTTGTTCATTTTATGGCTGAAAATATTCCATTGTGTATGTATGCCCCATTTTCCTTATCCATTCATCTTTTGATGGCCACTTAGGGTGATTTTATTTCTTGGCTATTGTGAATAGTACTAATATTGCAATGAACATGGAAGTGAAGATATATCTTTGATATATTGATTTTCTTTCCGTTGTATATATACCCAGTAGTACAATTGCTAGGTCATATCCATTTTTAATTTTTGATGAACCTCTGTACTGTTCTCCATAGTGGCTATATTTATTTACATTCCCACCAGCAGTGTATACGAGTTCTTCTTTCTATACGTTCTCAACTGGAATCTGTTATTGCCTCTCTTTTTGATACAAGACATCTTAAATGAGAGATGATATCACATTGTAGTTTTGATTTGCATTTTTCTGATGATAAGTGATATTGAGCATTTTTTTTCATATACCTGTTGGCTATTTGTGTATTTTTTCAGAGATGTCTGTTTAGATATTTTGCCTATTTTTAAATTATATTATCATTGTTATTTTTTGCTATTTAATTGTTTCAGTTTCTTGTATGTTTTGGTTATTGATGCTTTATCAGACAAATAGGTTGCAAGTATTTCTCCTTCTGTGGGTTGCCTCTTCACTTTATCTATTACTCCCTTGCTATGCAGAAGCTTGTTACCTTGATGTAGTCTCAATTGTCTATTTTTGCTCTGATTGCCTGGAATTTTGAGGTCTTCTACAACAAATTCTTGGCCAGACCAATCTCCTGAAGCATTTCTCCAGTCTTTTTTTCTTTTTCTAGTAGTTTCATAGTTTAAGGTCTTAGATTCAAGTCTTTAGCCTATTTTGACTTGTTTTTTGTGTATGTTGGGAAACAGGTTTAGTTTTATTCTTCTGCATATAGTTATCCTGTTTTGCCAGTACTATTTTTTTTTCACCATGATATGGTTTGGCTCTGTGTTGCCACCCAAATCTCACCTTAAATTGTAACAATCCTTACATGTCAAGGGCAGGGACAAGTGGAGATAATTGAATCATGGGGGTGGTTTCTCCTATACTGTTCTTGTCATAGTGAATAAGTTTTATGAAATCTGATGGTTTCATAAATGGGAGTTCCCCTACACAAGCTCTCTTGCTTACCTCCATGTAAGACGTGACTTTGCTCCTCATTCACCTTCCACCACGATTGTGAGGCCTTCCCAACCGTGTGGAACTGTGAGTCAATTAAACATCTTTCCTTTATAAATTACTCAGTCTTGGTTATGTCTTTATTAGAAACATGAGAACAGACTAGTACATCCTTTTGTAAGTTCTTGGCACCTTTGTTGAAGAGGAGTTGGTTGTTCTATTTTTGTTCCATTGGTCTTTGTGTCTGTTTTTATGCAAGTACAATGCTGTTTTGGTTACCAAAACTTTGTAATAAAGTTTGATGTTAGATTGTATGATGCTTCAGCTTTGTTCTTTTTGCTCAAGATTTGCTTTAGCTATTTATGATCTTTGGTGATTTGACATAAATTTTAGATTTTTTTCTACTTCTGTGAAGAATGTCAAGGATGCCCACTTTCATTGCCGTTTTTCAGTATAGTACTGGAAGTCTTGGCCAGATCAATAGGCAAAATAAATAAGTAAAAGCCATCCAAATTGGAAACAAAGAAGTCAAATTAGCCTTCTTTGTAGATGACATAATCTTATAACTAAAATACCTAAAACTCTACAAAAAACTCTTAGAACTGATAAACAAATTCAGTAAAGTTGCAGTATACAAAGTCAACATACAAAAATCAGCAGCATTTATATATGCCAACAGGAAACAATATAAAGAAATTACAGAAGTAATCCCATTTATAATAGCTACAAAAATAAAAAATGCCTAGCATCAATCTAATTAAAAAAGTGAAAAATCTATACAGGGAAAATGATAAAATTCTCATGAAATAAACAGAAGGGGACACAAAAAAAGCGGAAATATATTTTATGTTCATGGATTGGAAGGTTAATATTGTTAAAATGACCAAACCACCCAAAGCGATTTATAGATTCTATGCAATTCCTATCAAAATACAAGGACCACCTATTTTTAATTGTAGAAAATTAGGATCATATATCTAGCTCTTTCTAATCTCTTTTTCTGCACCCCATCCAATTAATACTCAATTCTGTTCTATCTAGTTCATAAATTGTGTTAGTTAGGGTTTACCAGAGAAACAGAACCAATGTATATTTATTATTCATATTTATTACAAGAATTTTCTGACAAGATTATCAAGGCTGAGAAATCTCACCATCTGCTGTCTGCAAGCTGGAGAATCAGGAAGTTTGGTTGTGTTATTCTATCTCAGTCTGAAGGATAGGGAATCAATAGAGGGAGTCCTCTGGTGGAAATCCTAGAATCTGGAAGTCTGAGAACCAGAAGTCCAATGTCCAAGGGCATGTGATGTCTCATCCCCAGAAGAGAGACAGCAAATTTAATCTTCTTCTGCCTTTTTGTTCTATTTCAGCTCTTAATGGATTGGATGATATCTACCCCCATTGGTGAGGAGGGATCTTCTTTACTTAGTCCACTGATTCAAATGCTAGTCTCTTCTGAAAATATTCTCATAAACACACCCAGAAATAATGTATTAACAGTAATCTGGGCATTTCTGAGTCCAGTCAAGTTGGTATGTAAAATTAACCATCACATACATATCAGTCACATTTATCACTTCATCTCCTTTCACAATGGCACCCACTTAGTCAAAGTCAGGACGATTACTTACTTAGAAAAATACAAAGCCATCTAACATACTAATTGCCACCTAAATGGATTTTCTGTTTAAATTGTTGTCCTACACCCATACCTGCTTAGTCCATTCTGACCACTTTAGTAAAAATGAACTTATTTTCCTTAAATTTTATTTTTGTTTATTTATTTAACGTTCTGGGGTTTGTTACATAGGTAACCATGGGCCATGGTGGTTTGCTGCACCTATCAGCCCATCCCCTAGGTATTCAGCCCAGCCTGCATTAGCTCTCTCTCTAATGCTCTTCCTCTTCTGAGAGGCCCCAGTGTGTATTGCTCCCCTCCCTGTGTCCGTGTGTTCTCATTGTTCATCTCCCACTTATAAGTAAAAATGAACTTTCAAAGAATTATTTTTTATGTCATTTCTCCTGCTTTACCTTTAGGATAAATCCTTTAATAACTTTTATACAATTAAACATCCCATCATGCATAAGGTAAAAAGAGGGTCACCACTGAAAATTCTATTCTGATTATTATGCTATAAAAGCAATAAATACTTTTATTTTCTTATTGAAGCCAAATAAAGCTAAATAAATATGAATCTGCAATGGCAGATTCTTTTTTAATTGAACTTATTTTCATCTTATTTTTTAAACTTTTAGGTTCAAGAGTTCACAGGTTTGTTATATAGGTAACTTGTGTCACAGGAGTTTGTCGTACAGCTTATTTTGTCACCCAAGTACTAAGCCTAATACTTCATAGCTATTTTTCCTGTTCCTCTCCCTGCTGCCACCCTCCACCCTCAAGCACACTCCAGTGTCTTTTGTTAGTGTCTCTGTGATCTTATTATTTAGCTTCTACTTATAAGTACGAACATGCAGTAGTTTTCTGTTCCTGTGTTAGTTTACTAAGGATGATGGTGTCCAGCTCCATATACGTCCCTGCAAAGGACATGATCTCATTATTTTTTATGGCTACATAGTATTCCATCATGTTTATGTATAACATTTTCTTTATTTAGTCTACCATTGATGGGCTTTTAGGTAGATTCTATGTCTTTGCTGTTGTGAAAAGTGCTGCAGTGAGCATACATGTGCATTTTACCATAAAAGTAAAATGATTTATACCCCTTTGAGCATATACTGAGTAATGGGATTGCTGGGTCAGTTGGTAGTTCTGTTTTTAGCTCTTTGAGGAATTGTCACACTGCATTTAACAGTGGTCAAACTACTTTTTACTCCCACCAATATCATGATTCTTTCCTTTTCACTACAACCTCAACATGTTATTTACTTTTTAGTAATAGCCATTCTGACTGGTGTGAGATGATATCTCATTGTGGTTATGATTTGCATTTTTCTAATGATCAGTGATTTTGAGCTTTTTTTCATATGATTGTTGGGCACATGTATGTCTTCTTTTGAAACATGTCTGTTCATGTTTTTTGCCCACTGGGGTTGTTTTGTTCTTATGTATTTGTTTCTTCTTATACATTTCTCCTTATAAATCCTTGATGTTAGACCTTTGTCAGATGCATAGTTTGCAAATATTTTCTCCCATTCTGTTGGTTGCTTATTTACTCTGCTGATAGTTTCTTTGCTGTGCAGAAGCTCTTGACTTTATTTATTTATTTATTTATTTTTGAGATGATGTTTTGCTCTTGTTGTCCATGCTGGAGTATAATGGCTTGATCTCAGGCTCACCAAAACCTCCACCTCCTGGGTTCAAGCAATTCTTCTGCCTCAGCCTCCCAAGTAGCTGAGATTATAGGCACGTACCACCATGCTCTGCTAATTTTGTATTTTTAGTAGAGATGGGGTTTCTCCATGTTGGTCAGGCTGAGCTCAAACTTCTGACCTCAGGTGATCTGCCTGCTTTGGCCTCCCAAATTACTGGGATTACAGGTGTGAGCCACCACACCGGGCAGAATCTCTTAACTTTAATTAGATTACACTTGTCAATTTTTGATTTTGATGTGACTGCTTTTGGCATCTTCATCATAAAATCTGTGCCAATTCCTTTGTCCAGAATGGTCTTGCCTAGATGAACAGTATTGCCTGGATCAACAAATTCAGGGCTTTTTTTTTTTGGAAAAAATTTAATAAGATAGATAGACCACTAGTAGACTAATAAAGAAGAAAAGAGAGAAGATCCAAATCAACACAATTAGAAATTACAATGGAGATGTTGCCACTGACCCCACAGAAATAAAAATAGCCAGCCTGGACTACTATGAACACCTGCATGCACACAAACTAGAAAATTTGGAGGACATAAATAAATTTCTGGAGATATTCAGTCTCCCAAGAGTGAGCCAGGAAAAAATTGATTCCCTAAACAAACCAATAATGAGCTCCAAAATTGAATTTGTAATAAATAGCTCGACGATTTGAAAAAAGTCCAGGATCAGATGTATTCACAGCCAAATTTTATCAGATGTACAAAGAAGAACTGGTACCATTCTTACTGAAGCTACAACAAAAAAATTGATAACCAAGAAATCCTTCCCAACTCATTGTGTGAGACCAACATTATCCTGATACCAAAACCTGGAAAAGACATAACACTAAAAGAAAACTTCAGGCCAATATTCTTGATGAACATTGATACAGAAATTCTCAACAAAATACTTGCAAACCAAATCCAGCAGCACATAGAAAAACTAATCCATCACGGTCATGTAGGTTTTATGCCTGGGATGCAAGGTTGGTTCAACATATGCAAATCAATAAATATGATTCATTACTAAATAGAACTAAAAATAAAAATCATCTCACGTAGATTCAGAAAAGGCTTTTGATAGAATCCAACATAGCTTCCGTTAAAAACTATCAATCTACTATGTATTGAAGGAACATACCTTAAAATAATAAGAGCTTTCTATGACAAACCCACAGCCAACATTAGATTGAGTGAGCAAAAACTGGAAGCATTCCCCTTGAAAACTGGCACAAAGCAAGGATGCCCTCTTTCACCACTCCTTTTCCATATAGTATTGGATACCATGGCCAGGTCAATCAGGCAAGGGAAAGAAAGAAAGGGCATCCAAAATGAAGAGAGAAAAATCAGACTACTTTTGTTTGCAGATGGCATGTTTCTATACTTAGAAAACCCCATAGTCTTGACCTAAAAGCTCCTTCAGCTGACAACTTCAACAAAGTTTCAGCATACAAACTCAACATGCAAAAATCATGAGCATTCCTATACACCAACAAGAGCCAAGCTGAGAGCCAAATCAAGAAGATTATCCCATTCACAACTGCAACAAAAATAAAATACCTAGGACTACAGCTAACCAGGGAGGTTTAAGATCTCTACAATGAGAACTGCAAAATACTGCTCAAAGAAATAAAAGATGACATAAACAAATAGAATTACATTTTATGCTCTTGTATTGGAAGAATCAACATCATTAAAATGGCCATACTGCCCAAAGCAATTTATAGATTCAATGCTGTACCTATCAAACTATGAAGAACACTCTTTATAGACTAGGAAAAAAAGAAAAAAAACTATCTTAAGTTTCATCTGGAACTAAAAAGAACCCAAATAGCCAAGGCAATCCTAAGCAAAAAGAATAAAGCTAAAGACATTATGTTACCTGACTTCAAACTATACTACAGAGCTGCAGTAACCAAAACAGCATAGTACTAGTACAAAAACAGACACATAGACCAATGGAACAGAACAGAGAACACAGAAATAAGGCCACACACCTACAACCATCTGATCTTTGACAAAACTGACAAAAAGAAGCGATGAGGAAAGCTCTCCCTATTCAATAAATGGTGCTAGGATGACTGGTTAGCCATATGCAGAAGATGGAACTGGACCCCTTCCTTATACAATACACAAAAATCAATTCAAGATGTATTAAGGGTTTAAATGTAAAACCTAAAACTATAAAACCCTGGAAGATAACCTAGGCAATAACATTCTGGGCATAGGAACTTGTATGTATGTTTTAATCCCTACAATATTGTGTCTACTTCAGATAGGGGTACTTTCTGAAGACTATACTCTTTTGGGATTGTGGAGATATTGGCTAAAGGACACAAAATTTCAATTAGACAGGAGAAATAAGTTCAATACATTTGTTATTTGTCAAAGTAACCACAGGTAATAGCAATATATTATATATTTTAAAATTGCTGAAAGTGTAGCTGTGAAGTGTTATCATAACAAAATAAATAATGTGAAGTAATACATTTGTGAAATATCTTGATTTAGCTATTCTTTAACATATATGTATATCAAAACAGCATGTTGAACACCATAAAATATACAATTTTACTTGTCAGTTAAAAAAACAGTATTCTCTTTTCTCTTTGGGGAAAAGGCAACAGGCAGAGCATATAAAACTATAAAAATATCAAAATTCTTTAAATAGTAAATTTAGATTTGTTTAAAACATATTATAGTGTATTTGATATTTTATATCCTCCACAATAGATTTTCCAGAATAACGAGATTTCCTAGCATCATCAGCACCTTTCCTTTTGGCACATGATAGTTCTTGAAAAAGATTTTTTTCCCAGTTTTTTTCTCCTATTATTCACATCTTTTCTTTTGTTTTTTTCTCAGAGGTATTTATGTGCTCTCTGTTACCTATTTACAGGAGCACTAATCTAAGAAATAATTTTAAAGGCAATTTATAGTTACAACCTTCTAAGAAAAGGGAAATTATACATGCTTCATATTTGTACATATACATCATAGTATAAAATGCTAAAAGTGTGCAGTAAAATTGCCACTCCCCAATTTTGCTTATCTTGGATGTGATGAAAATGCTGTTTGTGCCTTAATTAAAGCAGAACTTGAAAACTAACAGGCCTTTTCCACATATTTCATTTGTAACAGTTTGTTGGGTTGAGAACTCATATTAGAAGAGCTTCTTCATAACTGGTATTCAATCTAGGTTATTTATGTTATTTTATGGAGCAGTTTAGTAGAAAACTATATTTGGTAAAGCAATAGAGATCTAATTTTTGAAGGAGATTTAAAAAATAGTTTGAAATTTTTTTCTCCTTAATTTTGAATATCTACAATTAATAGTCTAGTGTAAGAATTATTTAATTTCTTAATTTTAGAATTATGCCATAATACTACATCATTGTAATAACATTAATATTTGCAAGTCTAAGTTGTTATTATTGCAGAGTTGCCCAAGCCATTAAATATACCCCAATGGTATTCCTATAACAATGTGATTATTTTTGTCATTTGACTGAATGGGAATTTTTGCTGATAATAAACAAGCAAACTGCTTTTAAATTTTGCTAATAATAAAGAGACACAATGCTTTTAAGTTAAAAATTTTTATGTTTGCTTGCAGCTGCATAAAATCAAATCTACTAATATATCAGAATAATTTTGTAATTATGGTTGACTTAATAATACAGAATATCATCTGTAGAAGATATCTCATAAGATTCCAGGAAAATTAATAGAAATGAAAAAAATTGGAAGTTGAATATTCATGTAGTTGCAATTCAAACATGTAGTCAATGTTTAGTTATGAAGAATTCTTAGACGATTCCAGGTCGCCATGTTCATCGTGGTAAAGTTTTTTATTATGTATGTGTCATTTATTTTTAGCTCACAGCCTAGATGATAGACATTTAAGAAAAGTGCATAATCTAGATGTTAAATGTGGATTAGATTTTTGCATTTGGTGTAACACAGTCTGCTGGGCTAATGCTGATGATTTAACAAGGGCAATTATTCTTTATTGAAAAGTACTACATCATAATATGTACTGTTCTCGTTAGAACCAGTTATATGATTATAATTAAGAATTAAATGGTATGCTGTTGTGTATTCCCTCTTTTATCATGGCAAGCTCTAAAAGAGGAACAGCAGTCACAGATGAAAACCATGTCCCTTATGTTTCTGAAGGAACTAATAGCACCCTTTGGAGTTGCTAATTGGCAAAAATCTGCAACCACCGGCTTTTGAGGTACGGTTACCATGGAAAACTTGCTTTGAAGTTGGCACTTGTGAATATTTGACTTAATTTTCTTTCCAAGTTTAGGGACTGGATGAAAAACATTATCATTCTTTCACAGAGAAGTCCCTCTTGAAAAGTCCAATAAGTGGTTGCCGTCACAGTAGTTATAGGTGTTCATTTAGGGGATGAGTGAGCTAATCCCCAAAAATATGTGCCTAATAGTGCATAGTTATTTTCAATCTCTACTTTTTTGTTTTTGCTTTTATTTTTATTTTTAATTTTTATAGATACATAACAGTTTGTATGGTCCATAAAATGATACTATTTTAATGTCATTTTCTACTGCTATATGAAGTTCAATGATAAACTAAATCAAATTTCCCCAATATAGAAATATTAAATATATAGGTTGAAAACACAGTGTTTAATTGCTTGTGGTCTTGTGAATGGAGAACATTTCACAAAGTATGTGACTATTTCCTAAGATTTATTGATCTTGTGCCTTCTCAGGTTATCATAAACCAAACAATGGGATTTATGGACAAATGTTAAGTTTTAAAATAGTTTATTTATAACAAGAAGATAGTTTACATTTACTTTTAAGCTACAAAACAAGTGTTAGACTCTTTAAATTTGTACTTACAGGATTCTTATACGAAATATGTGAAGCAGATGTTCAAATCAAATAGACACATAGCACACACTTGAATATGTGGATAAAAAGAGACATGTATTTAAAAAGGGAATGTAACAAAATAGCAAGTGAAGAAAAATTGAAGAGTGAACAAAGTGCTGTAATATAGTAAAACCAACTTAGAATACAGTAAGGCAGTTCACTGGAACACACTTTCATGTGCTGTTTCCTCCTTTCCCAGGCAAGCAGCACTTCCATGCAATTTCTTGATAATAAGCAAAGTAATATTTTGAAATTTATACAAAGGGTATGTAAGTTTATCAGACTAAGATAATAGACAAATTTGAAAATAGTTTATTAAATAGAAGACAATATTTGTACAAAGAAAGCAAATGTAAGTAGGTGTACAAATGTTTCTAATTTTGTGATGCTTTGTAGTCCTGGATTAAAACATAGATGGACTGATATCGATCAATTTCCTGTGGGATCTAAATCAACTTTATAAATAGAACAACCACTGTTTAGTAATGTCCCTTATATTTTTTTCTTGTTTCGGTTTCTTTAAAATAGACCAGAACTGTTGTATGTGAAAAACTCAACCTGATATTTATTTATGTGTAAATTTTAAGAAAGCAAAAATAAAATGATATCCATTGTTTTGTTAAGTTTTTACTATATTTTGTTATGTTTAATAACTCAGATTTGTTTTTCAAAAATAGCATATTGATTAATGCTGACGTGTGTTACCTTTTAAAATAATTGCTTAAAAATAATTTAGTTATTTTTCATTACACTTTCTGATCTGCAAAATTATTACATTAATTTTTGAAGGTTATACCACAAATAAGTAGAAAAGGTAAATTAAGGACATTGATGAAAAGATTAGACAAGTGTTTTCCTACTTAAACCTCAAAACAACAAAAAGGTAATATAAGACATTACGCATTACTCATCTAAAGCTTTTGAGAAACAATTATCTGAATAAAAGTAATAATGGTCACAAGATTGTAAGCTTTTTCAGAAAAGAGACTCTCTCTTACTCATATTTTATCCTTCAATGTTCCTTCCTAGTAAGTTTTCAGTAAACATTTTTTAAAATTACAGCTTCTTAAACAACAGTATTACAAGCAGTGATTTACACCTGGAATATTTTTAGAGTATTTCAAAGTCATATATTTATGAGGCTATTATTGAGAAATCAGTTCCTGCTTCAATGACTTTCATAAAATAAGTGGGATTAAATCTCGGTGTCGTGGCTTTCTGCAAATAATGAATTAGGCATCTGTTTATTCTGCAACATGTGTAGTGTCAGTTTTATCACCTATAATTGGAAGAACTAAATTGTGCTTTCAACAATGGATTGCTCTTAGGATTAAATGAGTTGATAGGGTCCTAAGAGCCTCCAGTAATATTGGCATGTAGTTGGCATTTGGTAAGTTTTTGTTTTCCTTTGTGTATATATGGACTGTGAATAGTACATATTATGTGTTAGGTGCATAGACACATATTTTTAGTTCTTACTAAGGATACAAATTTTAATTTGATAATTCTTCACAATATTTCAAAACCCTTTGCCTTTCATCATTTAAGGCCCTCACAAATATCCAGATATAAACATGAAAGATACATTTTTTCTTGTATTTTTTAAACAGATTAGTTTATTGACAGTTCAAGTAGTTAAGCAAAATAACCAACTATACTCATCCTAAGAAATAAGAAAGTTTGAAAATCTAGAATTCTAAGTTCCATTGATTTTATTCCATGATTGCAATGATGAATATTAATAATATATTTTGCATATCTGGCAATCAATACAAATTGTTACATAAAACTTCGGGGTATAATAGGTGCAATTTGATGTTCTCTTTGTTTGAAAATTATAACATAATTTATATTAAAATTTTGTTCAGTGATATAAGCTCTAACATACTCAAAGTAGATTTTTTGAAAAATATGTACGTATGTTCTTTTAAACTAAACTTTTACATCCATTTCACCATAAATTTATCAAAGTTCTAACATTATTCAAGTAAAACATACTTCTTATTTTGTTAAAACATCATCTAGCAGATGAATTAATTAATTGTTCCTCGACTTGTCAAACATTTTGAAATCTGGCTTTCAAAACCTAAATTATGGGTTGGGTGTGGAGGCTTACACCTGTAATCCCAGCACTTTGGGAGGCAAAGACAGGCGGAACACTTGAGGCCAGGAATTCGAGACAAGGCTGGACAACATGGTGAAACCCCATCTCTATTAAAAATACAAAAAATTAGCCAGGTGTGGTGGTGCACGCCTGCAGACCCAGCTACTCAGGAGGCTGAGGTATGAGAATCGCTGGAACCCAGGACATGCAGGTTTCTGTGAGCCAACATCAGGCCACTGGCCTCCAGCCTGGGTGACAGAATGAGACTCCGTCTCAAAATATAGCAATAAAAACAACAGCAATAACCCTGAATTATGTAACATTGTTTCTGTACTTGTCACTTCAAAATTGCGTATCATAAAAATCGTGTCAATATCATTTTGATATTGATTGATGTCTTTTTTACGAATTTATAATGTTAACGTTTATGGCAATAGTATATAATAATTTTATCTGTATGATTTCTGAAGACAAAGAAAACAATTTAAATTATTATTATTTTGGGGTATATATGAATTTTTTTACTTTTACCTTTTACCAAATATGACATTAATTTTCTTTCAAAGCTCCAAACATAATGTGGAGATAGTTCCATACCTATATGCGTAGATATACCTCACTGCATGTTATTTAGTGATGGTATTCCATTACATAAAGACATCATTGAATTTTTAGTACTTTCTTACACATACACACGAATTCGATTTTGTAGTGTCTGTGTAATGTACCCAGTTATAAGACGTGACCATTACCTCATTCTTGCTACAACCTGGGTTGGAGTAACCTGACCTGTTCCACTTGTATTCTGCCTGGCAATCCTCTATCTATTTTGCTGAGCACTGAGACATGCAAACTGGACTCTCAGGGAGACAGATAATAAGTATAAACTTGGAGAGAATGTTGTCCTTCTCTCATATAAGTATCATCTTGTGCTATAATTTTCTGAAAATAAACCTTTCTCTTACTGCAATCTAGGCATGTGTCCATCATATTACATTCAGAAACTTTGGCCCACCCCATACATAAATACGATGGCCTTCTCTGTGAACCATGGTAGTCATTTATTTATGTATTTACGTTTAAATAATAGGACAACTGCTTGTTCCCATACCAATTGACTTCTTTGGCTTCAGTTCCACAGGGTAGGCATAGCAATGTCTGAAACATCAGAGATGGAATGTGGTTTCCCTCTTTTGAGGGGCCCCAGTTTCCATACAGTTATTCTAGTGGTGTGTTCATGACACAGATTTACCAAGTATGTCCAGGTTTCTTTAAATTCCACCAACATCAAAATGAGCTTGGTCATGGTTAATTTTATGTGTTAACTTGGCTAGGACACAGGGTGCTCAGATGTTGGTTCAAACTTCACTCTGGGTGTTTCTGCAAGGGTGTTTTCTGGATAGGATAAACACCTGCATTAGTGGACTTTGCGTAAAGAAGATCGCTCTCCACAATGTGAGTGGGCTTCAGGTGGGCTGAAAGTCTCAATAGAAAAGAAAGACTGCCCACCCAGGAGCGAAGGAGAATTCTTCAGCAGACTGCCTTCGTTTTTCACCTGCAGCATTGGCTCTTGTGGGTTCTGCAGCAGAATGTCTTTTGGACTGGAACATCAGCTCTTCCTGGGTCTCCAGTTTGCTGACCCACCCTGTAGATTTTGGACTTCCCGGAGTCCTTAATAGTGTGAGTCAGTTCTTTATAATACATCTTCATCAATTTATATGCATATCCTATCGATTATATTTTTCTGGAAAACTCTGATAATACTAGCTTTGTTAATAAATAAGCTAGCTTTCCATTTCATATTGTGGCTATATATAATAGAGCATTTCTTTGATACTCATTATTTATTTGTAATGTGTGTGTGTATATATATATTATATATATCCTATACACACATATATATATCCTATATATATAT
>NW_016820246.1:1032220-1045426 GCF_001698545.2 Rhinopithecus bieti | reverse complement strand
TATATATATATAAATTAAAACTCATTAACCTTGTCAATGTGGGTGAATTCATGGCAGATGATGGACCAAGACACTCAAAACTTTCTAGATGGCTGAACTATAACTCTAAACCACTGATAGCAATGGATCAAGCTGAATTTAGTGTTTAAGAGACTGAAAGCCACAAAACCACATCAAGAAATATTGATTTTCCTTAAGTGCTGAAGCTTTTAAGGAAATCTTACAAAGAAGTGTATTGTAGAAGGCTGTGCCCCATCAATTTTGCTGAATTCTGAAAGTTGGATACTGTTTAGGAGAACGAAACAAATGGAGAGACCTTTGGGGTTAATAAAAGTGAAGTTCCCAAAGAATTGGTTGGTGGGAAATTGGAAAAACATCACAACCATTTAGCCTTACTTCAGGGGAATGGTTAAAACCAGACATGCTATCATGCTGTCATCAAGGATAACAGACAAAGGCTACGATAGCACATGGACTGTCATGCTTCACTACTCTCCAAACACAGGGGACATGGCGAGTTCACCAATCATGCACTCCAGAACCACATCAGACATATGCATGACAAGAGCGTCACACGCAGGATGCTGCTTTTACAAATACTGTCATCATGCTACATGATTTATTTCAACTTGCCATTGCGTATGTTCCCTCCTTCCTGATAGTTTACTTTATACATAATATCCAATACATTATAGGGAGTATGTGTTTCCAAGGCCAAACACCAAGCCTAATATTGGTCAGGCTATCTAAATGTAAATTCAAGATGTTTAAACTCTATCTGATGATAATTTGAATTTAAAAAAAAAAATCTCAAGAACACAACGTCAAAAAAAATTAAAGATCAAAGTGAAGTTAGCTACTCCCTTACATCTGACTTACATATGGTTGGAGTGCAAAATTACAAAAGTAAGGAATACACATAATCATAAGGCAGGTAAACATAGGGTTAAAACACAGCTAGTTTTTCTTAGACAGTCAGGAAACACAGTGTTTATCATTGAAGTTGACACCTCCATCTATTTATTTTCTATTCATATCAGATGATAACTGGAGACCTTTATCTTCTTCTTACTCCTTATTTGTATGCTGTTTGTATTGAAATATCTTCCATATCTAAATATTCCAAATTCTGCAGGGCTTTTTTCATAAAAAATATATTTGGCTTGATAGTCTTCTTTACTTCATCAAGTAAATATGAAGATTTGTTTTATACTTATGAAAGCAAATATTTTATATATATTTCTTAGAAATTGTTTTACTAGAGTAAGAGGCAGTTTAAAATTTAAATGAATGACTTTGCATACAAAATATCTATTTGAAGGTTAATTACATTATATAGTGAGGATCCATAGTTTCCTATACAAGCAACATAAATGTTTATATCAATTTAATGTTCAGTAAATATTAGACTTGTATAGAAATAAAACAGAATTTTCAGAATAACAGATACCATGAATGAAAAGGCACAAATATGTTCTGAGGAATATTTTTATATTTAAGATACTTATAGCCACAGGCACCATTCATCTGAATTTCTCCAATAACACAGGAAAATTTTCATCTATTTACAATAAAAACCAGGTTACATTCTTGGAATAAGAAAACGTTGCCCACTGATTTAAGCATGCCTATAACACGGCACACAGAAAGACATAAAAATAATATTTCTGAGAGTTAGAAAAAAATTGATCATTATTTAAACTGCAAAATAATTTTTGCAATTGTATGAGAGATAGTTGAACACATATTTGAATACATAGTGCATCATTTAAACATTTATGCCTTCTGTAGGGACATTTTTTAAAAATATTTTAATCTTTTAAATGGGTTATCTATGTATACAGTTATAAAACATTGTTTTCTATTCTACATTTCAAAAGCGTAGAAGCTGATGAATACTAAAGGTAATTATTTTATTAAAGGTACATGAATATGTGTTTATTTAGTGTACCAAAGGGAGGGGTATGTCGTTAAAATGTTATTATACTTGTTCAGAAAATAATATTTGTAATTTGGTAACCAGAGACACTGTATTTTATGGGTAAGTGTGAAACCATAATCAGAAAATTTTAAACAGTAACTTTATTAGTTTTATAATTAAGAATTTCAAGAGATAAATCATTTGTTAATCATTAAGCCAGAAAAAAATATGCATTTAAATATTTCATACAAAAGTTGCAGCTGTTCCAGATGATTCTGAATACAGTTCAGCAACGAAAATGTGATTTTTCCCCAGAAAATGAGTACTGGTACTGAGCAATTTCAGAGCTTGCTAATAGCTCAACTTTGAAAGAAGAGTTAAAAGGGAGTCAGTTTTTTTATTAAAAGAAATATTTCAATTGCTAGGAAAATATTGGTTTTATATCATTATTGAAGAGGTGATACATTTTGAATGATAGGGTTTTCTAGAAAAGAAGTCACTTTCTCCACTAAATAAAAAATTTAGCTCTCCAAAAAGAGGCCGTTAATTTCAGATTAAAGCTAGAAAATTGCCAGTGGAAAGAGAACTGTTAGTTGAGAAGTAGGCCTGCTACATCTGTTATACTTAACACATATTTCTCTGAATTATCAGAGTTCTGTAGGAAAGAAGTTGGTACTTCCATTGAATTAAAGGTGTGTTATTTATGTTAAAGGTCACAGCTATTTTCTAATGTGTTAAAAATTACTACATAATTAATATAGCCCATAATTAATATACTCCAGTTAAAATATTGATACTATTTTCCCTACCTCTTGTGTTCAATAAAGGAAACTAATCTTACTCAATAATATTTCTTTTCTTACCTTAAGAAATAGTTAACCCATGATACCAACTTGATTTACATGCTCAGTCACTTTTGCAAATCCAAGACTTCATTGCCTGTACACAACTTAGACTGAAAACCTCAGTAGAAAAAAATTTAATGGATTGCAATTTATTTTTCTAATTAAATCCTATAATTTCTCAGGTCAATTCTTGATTTAATATACACCTGCAGGACAGATTAAGACTCCAGCCAGCTTTCCATAGCTGATTCACCATCTTGGGAGGCCCAAGTTTCCTCCAAGCATGGAAATTTGGGGAATGTTCCAGAAGGTTTCGGGATGTCTCTTATAAGTAACAGGAAGAGAACAGTTTACTTTGGCTTTGACGATGCCTGATACTAGCATGGGAGTTGAACATCATTTGAACTGAAGGCACACATTTGTCTCCTATGCACCTAGCCTCCTGAGATTCTTGCTATATCTCCCAACTGATTACATCATAACTCTTCAGCTACTACCATCTGTGGTGCTTTCATACCCTGCAGTGTCACCCTGGCAAATGCTCTGGCTCATCCATGACTAAACTCTCACCTGGGCAAATGGAAATCGTTATATTTCCTAGATTTTTACGCAGGAGCCCTGAAAATGTCTGGGTATGGTCAGCAATAACTCTTATGGATGCTCCATAAAACCCTCTCATTTATTTTTGCTGTGTCCAGCTGAGGGGATCATATGAGTCTGCCATTTTCAGGAGTCTTTAATGGCTAGAGATTCAGTGTTTCTTTTTCCTCACGTTAATTATATTACAAATAAACCTTGCTTTGTTGTTCATAATTATGTGGTTTTCTCTACAAACTATCTTCATTTTTCTCAACTGAAATGCTCATTAGGATCTTAATGATGCTGGTGATTTCTTTAGTCCACATATACCTTGATTTCTGTGATAGGTGCTTTGTAACATGCTAATTAAGGATTTGATTATTGTTTCATTAATTCTTAAAGGGATACTGTGGGAGACTTGGGAATGAGAATGGAGTATGTTTTTATTTCCTCAGATTATTGATACATTGCACATTAATATTTCTCATAAAACCTTACAATACTGACAAGCTACAAGATCTGTAGACCGAAAAAATGGGCAACCCTTACATTGGTTTCCCAGGGCTACTGAAGCAAAGTACCACAAACCGGGTAGCTTAAAACAACCAAAAACTTATTGTCTTAGCGTTGTAGATGCTAGAGTCTGAAATCAAGGATTTGTAGGGCCATCCTCTGAAATCTCTAGTGTTGCCCCTTTCAGACTTCTGGGGTTTGTCAGTATCTTTAGCATTCCACAGACTTCAGCTGCAGTATTTCAGTCTTTGCCCTTGTTACGTGGTGTTCTACATTTGCATGTTTCTGTAACTCTTGTCTTCTTGGACACACATCACCCTTCTGCAGTATGACCCCATTTGACATAATCACATCTGCAAAGACCCTATTTCCAATTAAGGTCATACTGTGAAATACCAAGAGTGAGGACTTTAATATATCTTTTAAGGTGATACAGTTCAACACATAAACAAGCCTATTTATAAAGCCTTTTTTCAAATAAAAATGAAATATGGTATAATAAATATGTAGACACACATATTTATATGTGTCTACATATGTGTCTACATATTTATTATAAAATAATATAAATATATATACTTTATATGAAATAATATGTATATTATTTATTTGCTGATTATAAATTACTAAATATTCATATATGTATTGATATTATCGTATAACATAAAATATACATATATACATATGCACATATAAAATAAATCAAATGGTCATCACAGATATATCAAAATATTACGTGATTGAAAGGAAAATAGCAAGTACTGCATCCCATTTTAATATTTGGGGTACAGTGTCCCATCAAATCCTATACAGCGAGCTGTCCCATCATAATCTTTCTTCTGAGAACAAAAACTCTAAGTAAATAATTCAAAACATCTGCGGGGCAAATAAACTCTAAGAAGAAGCATGCTTTATTGCTGAATTATTGCTAGTGTAAAAAATAATCAAAAACATGGGATTGATTAAATAAACCGATAACGAACATCACTAGCGTCTTAATTTAAAAATATCAAAGGGTACACAAACCATATGTAAAATTGTAGGGAAGAACGTACATAGAAACTACAAAATTGTGATTTTTACCTGAAAATAAATTATGAATAAGAGATGTCTTTCAATATTTCCAAAATTTCCTGTATCATTGAATTCTCACCTATGTGATTTATACCACTTACATTAAGTTAGAAATTGTGATTATAAAGTTTTATAACCACAAAAGTTCAGAAATACAATTTCTATTTAAAATTTGTTGTTCAAACTATACTGAAAATAAGGTACTATAGGCTTCAGAAAAGTTTTCAAACCAACATTGTATTCACAGCATTTCAGTCTTCTTATGGAACTCCACTTATTTCAGGATAATCCAGCACTACATGTAATTAACATAATAGATCCCTGATAAAAATGATCTTCCACTAGTAGAAACAAATTAAAGTGCCAAATAATTCACTAATGAAAATATACCTGTTTTGAAGTTAAAATACTGATACTAGTTTTTCTTGCTTCTTGTGTTTATTAAAATGTGAGATTATTTTACTCACTCAATAACATTCCTTTCCTTTTAAATGTATCTGAAGAAATAAAGGTGAATCACGATGCCAACATGATAAACGTTTTAGGTTGATTTGTCACTTTTTGTACTTATCTCCATCAATTCTTGATCTGTTTGTGTGTTATTCAGTGTGTTGATTTCTGTCTGTCTTGAAATGCCATCCTTCTCATTCCCTTTATTATGTAATTGGCAGGGGCATAGCGTGCTTTTTTAACCCAAGACTCCTTAATCATATTCTGTTGTGTGATACTATTAAAATATGCTAACTAAGGTGAATTTAAGGAACAACACACAGACATTTTGAAAGGTTATGATCTATGACAATCCACTGCTTTAGAGTTGGTTTAATTGAATTAGTTGTTGCTCAAAAGAATCTGAGGAACAAAGAACACAATGACTGAACATTTTCATGGAAAAATTTTTGACCTTTTCCATATCAATGCATTGATTGGCAGATTATTCTACTCTCTCACAACAAAAGAATTTTATAAGGGAAAGGTGGAGATAATATTTGAAAAGATAGAAAATCTATGCAAAAGAGGAAATTCCAATGCATAATAGGATTCAGAAGGAATCACAAGTATAACATTTTGTGTCATTTGTTATAACCATAAAAATTCTAATTTATGTATTCTCATAACATTCTATTATATTCTTAATTTACATCAGTGACTAGCTTCATTTTATCCAATGATGTCTCTGTTTTAAAAAAAGATTATTTTCTTTCTTTCTCTCTGTTGTGCAATTCTAAATAAGTATTTTATGAATTTATAATGTTTAACTCAGTTACTTTAATCTGCTTCTTCAACAAACATGTTCTCTAGAAAATCACAAGGCAGAAATCAAACTGCACCACATAAAAGGCGGCAATAGGCTACTTAGAGGAAACATTGAGCAGAGTAGCCACACCAGAGGTGACAATCAAATTGAATGAAGTTGTTTATTTTCATAAACACATGGTACCCTCTAAGATTGGCAATGACTATTTAATTCTACTTGGAATTTCTAACCTTCAATGTACTGTATTCTTCTCACACTCATACATTTCTTTGAAAGGTTCAGATGTCATGTTCTCTGTGAAATTTTTCCTAACCTTTTCAAATTAAATTAGGGATTCCTTTTCGAATTTTCATTACCCATTACACACAGTAGCTCCAAAATGGAATGCACCTTTCAGTGTTGTAAGGTCATTATGTTTGCCTCCGTGACACAATAAGCTCTTTCTGGTCAGGATCAGTACTTACGACACCGTATTTTCAGTAGTGTAGAGTTGGCATTCAAATATCACCTTTTAAAAAAGAAATGAATGCAATGACACTTATTTAATATTTACCAGAGAGCATTTTGTCCTTGTTTTTACTTCCCTTTAAGTTAACAAAGCTGTTCACTGTATATACAAGTGCTAATTTTATTATCAAAACTATATTTTAAATATTTAAGTTGAATAAAGTAATTTTACTGTATATACAAGTTTTCATTGTATACACAAGTGATAATTTTTATTCTCAAAAGTATATTTTAAATATTTAAGTCAAATAAAGTGATTTTGTTCAATGGAAGTAAAAGAAAAGTCCTTAACACCTCGTGTTTGGTCCAATGTGCCCCCAAATTAGTAAGCATCTTAGCTGTAAAAACACAAAAGCGAGTGAAGAGAAATAACTGTGTGCTTCAAGGAGCATCCCAAGTGCTAACATGAATTATAATGCATGTGAAATGCAAACTGACAAGTAGATTTAAAATGACAAAAGATTTAGAAATGACAAAAGAGACAGTAACAGGAGATGGGCAGTCAAAATCCATCTTGTATTTGGCATTTACAACTAATATTTATTCCTAGATGCTAAATGATATTGTTGTCAGGAATAGTAATTGTAAAAAGTAAAAAGAAACGTATTCTATGTTTAATGGATGCTATATTTAGTGGATATTAACAGGCAGATGCCAATAAAAGTTAATAAAAATGAAAAGACATCTCTAAGTGTTCCTATTTTTATCGATGAGTCACTTTTTGTTAATACCAGATGAAATAGCCACATCTTTTCGTAGAATTACATTGCTTCTTTAACCAATGTCTTTATCCTGGACTTATTCATTATCATTATCATAAAAGTCATTTGTCTTTTCTTTCAAAAGTAGGACGGATACATGTAAGTGCAAGAAGAAATGAGATATTCCATAAATTAAAGGACAAATACATAAATATGTCAACAAGAAGAGGTAAATAAACAAAGGAAAATAAATACCTTCTAAGATTGCAGACCAAATATGGCATGATAGAGAACATAATTCTCAACAGCTCAAGGTTCTGGACATCATACATCTAGATGCTTTCTGTAAGTTCTTCAGGCATAAAAAATTATTACTCAGAAGAAAATACATTAATGTTGGAATTTAGAAGGTGGTGTTAGAAACTTTAAAGAGAATTTTTTTGTGGTCAATTTTTAACTACAAATCAACTTTTACTTGACTTTTTAAAATAATTGTCTGGTTTATGGGATGATATATAATATATATTCTATATAAGCTGGGAGGTTAAACGACACAGGTATTCAACTTGCAGATGAGAGAGAGTGAGACACAGCATTGTCTATAGGTTTTATCAACTCCATTTTATCCATTTCTTAGGTGCGTCATTTCTGACCAATTTTTAAATTGTGTGCAAAGCATCACCAACTGCATATTGTGGTAACTCTAAATCAGAACGGCTTTTTCATTCCTTCGTCATTTTAATACACTATTTTTTATTAACACAAAGAACTGAAACTAAAAAAAAAAATCAGCTGAAAAGTGGATGAGTTTGTTTTCTAATAATTTTAATTTAAAAAGTTGCAGACCTTTCTTTTAGTATTGATGTAAACTATTACTTGATTTTTTGTTCTTAAACTACACAGATTTAAAATGGATCTAGAATAATAAATAATGCTTTACCTCATCCAAGGTATCTTTTTTAATCCTTTATTAATGCTAAGGTAAAATATACATTGACTATAGATGGATTAATAATGTTTTTTACTACTCATACTCTTTTACAAAAACCTTTAATTCATGAGGAAAAAAGGCAATATAATATAATATTTTCTTCAGGCCTAATAGTAGTAAAACCTGATAATTAATGTTTTTACTTATTTATTTGTTTGCTTGCTTTACACACAGGCTGTATATATATGGCTTCATTGCTGCAATAATAAGAAAAATGAGATAAATGGTGCAAACACTGTGACCATATGGTGTATACTACTTCACTAAGCAAAACTTAGGAATCTGAAGTCCGAATCACATTCCCAGTTCTCTTACCATGCAATTGAAACTCAAATTATTTAGACATCTCTAGAGCACTTTTTTTTTTCGTCAGATGGGTACTATTTAACTGAGTAGACAAGAGAGGGAAACCAGGTTCACACAAGAGAGGATGGCCATATTTCAGAAATGAAAAAAATTAACAATTTATGATAATTAATGTATTCTCAAATTCCTTCCCAGGAACACTATTTTTCTTTCTTTTTTTTTTTTTAACTTTATTTCTGAAAATGTCTTTTTTTTTTTAAATTATACTTTATGTTCTAGGAACTCAAACAAATTTACAAGAAAAAAAAAACCCCATCAAAAAGTGGGCAAAGGATATGAACAGACAATTCTCAAAAGAAGACATTTACACAGCCAATAGACACATGAAAAAAACGCTCTAGAGCACTTTTAAGTTACCAGCATGTTAACAGGGTGATACCATGACAAGAGGAAAGACCTTTTTTATTGCATCATTCCTCTTAACATGCTAGTATTTAATGAGACAGTATCTTGGTTGCAAGACCTATACTTCCGTCCTTGCTCCTTCACCAATGGACAGTCAGCTCCCACAGGTCCTTGAACCTCCCAGCTTTTGTTTTCTCATCTAGAAATGATCACAACATTGATGACTCCTTGGCTTTCTTACATGATAATGTAGCTCTATAAATATAACTACCTGTGAGTTTACTTTTGAATTCTAATAAGCGTATCTTTCTTTGCTTAGAATTGTCTATTGAATTCTTTTTTTTCTTCTTTTGAGATGGAATCTCACTCTATTGCCCGGGCTGGAGTGAGCGGCGCCATCTTGGCTCCCTGCAAGCTCCGCCCCCCTGCCTCCGCCTCCCGAGGAGCTGGGACCACAGGCGCCGCCACCACGCCCGGCTCATTTTTTGTATTTTTAGTAGAGACGGGGTTTCACCGTGTTAGCCAGGATGGTCTCGATCTCCTGACCTCGTGATCCGCCCGTCTCGGCCTCCCAAAGTGCTGGGATTACAGGCGTGAGCCACCGCGCCTGGCCTGAATTCTTTAAATAAGTTTTCTTGCGTTTTTTCTTTCACATTCTCATTCAAATCTTCAGAAATTTAATGTTTTGATTTTAATTTATTAGAACTTTTACTAGAGACAAATGCAGTTTCATTCCATGGTTTGTTTAATGATTTTCACATTTAAACTGGGAGTAATTCTGAACTCCTGCAACATCTCCCTCTTATTCATTGTGATTTATTGGACATTTCTTTTTGGATAGAGAAAGACAACTTAACGTCACATTAGGGAAATCTGACTACAGATGAATACTAAACTGGTCACATGAAATGACTGCCTCCTGTTGTGTTTTGTCTTTGGCATAGGACAGACTTTTTACAAAAAGTTAATTAATGAATTAATTCAGTGGTTGGCGAAAATTAATTAATTTTTTTATAAATTAATGAAATTAATTCAGTGGTTGGTGAAATTGTATGAACACCCTACTATCATTCCCAGTTTTCACCATGCGGTATGCATTGATCAGAAGTGGATACTGATTTTATAGCTTTTATCTAACAAAAGAAGATTTCATTTATAATACAACCATCAGGATGTTTTAGGCAGTTGTTTCTGATTTTTTCAGAACAGAAGAAATTTCTCTTCTATATATGAAAAGTTTTCCTTTTGTTTTTAGCTTCTTTAACATTTTGTATATCCCATGTGAGCTGATATACTAAGATTTAGTGCATACAATGAATTGCATTAACATGCAGTGTACAACTCACAGCAAGATATAAATGAAGTTTGAGGGCACATCGTGTTGTTGAGGTTTTGATGACAACATTTTCATATCCATTAATAGCATTTTGTGACATCAGGGCATAATTGTATGCAAAATAAATCCTTATGGAAATCAAAACTGGAAACAACATGTCGCAATTTCTAATGGCTCACTGCTATTACTCATTTGTTTCTTAAGAAAAAACATCAATTTCAATAAAATATCAAAGCCCTTAAAGCAACTCTTTTCTACTTATTTCTTCATATGTAATAAATTACCACAAGTCACTTCCTGAAGTGATAAGATTTCTCTGTAGCCAGATTACTTTCATTTTCAACCAGAGACTGCTCATTTTATTTTTGTCTTTTGGCCAAATAAGATTAGGCTAAATCAATCAGAGACCTCGATTAATAGACAAAACAATGTATTTTCAGCTTCTGAATTATTTCTTGTATAATGTCATTTGTGGAAGGTGTTGTGAGTCCCTTGTTCCCAAGTTTGTTTTCTATAGCATTAGAATAACTGAATTCTTACCATTACATCATACTCTGATTATATGTAGGCCACATTTCATTTATTAATTTAGAAACATGCATCCCACATTCCAGTTTTGTTGGCAAGCTTTTTAATTATCTGTTTTTTAAATAAGTTGACTTACAAGATTCAAAGATGAGTATTAGGTTTTATTTTGAGCTTCATAAAAAATCATTTTGTGCATATTTTAAACCCACTATTAGCTCCTCAATTAAAATCATGATATTCCTTTGAATAATACAATCACTTTATTGAACTGTTACTCTAAGTACCATTAATTTAAAATTCCCTAAGAATATTTTGTTCATGATTTTCTTAAGGTTTTTACTTCTTAAAATAAGGGCTACAGGAGACAAATTGTATTTTATATATTTGAATCCGCATGTCTTTCAATAGGACAAATATATGGTTAGAAAAATGAAGCAGATATAAAAAATAATACTTCTCCCTTGAAGATATCAACATCCCTTTATTTGATACCTGATATAATGGAAATCCAGAGAATTTTCTTAGATTATATGTGAAAGCAAACCAATTAAAACACTTTGACTTCCCAAATAAAAACAAAATTATCTGAAATTTATGATAAATTTTCAGTAATGAAAGGCACTAAAATTTGTGCTCCATTTGAAATTATCTCATATAGGTAAAATAAATGTGGTTTTCTTCTGTATTCTCATGTATTCTCATACTTCATGCTTAAAAACTTAGGGGTTTATATTATGAAAGTGCCATTACAAGTACATCTGTTATGATGTGACTATCCTCATATACTGGAATACATGTAAACCTTTGTAATATTTATAATTTACAAGTTGTAAAACAATGTAATGAATCAAAATGATATTTTAAATTAATTTGTTGAATTTCTACTTCAAAAGTTTTAGATTGAATGAATATTACTTTGCAGCCTTATTTATGTGAAGTTAATGGCAGTCTAATTCTGACATCCCACAGCACTGTAAAATTTTATTTAGGATAACATTATTTGTTTTTAATCAAAAGCCCTCATGAACTTTTAGTCTTGAGCAGGTACCACTGGGGAAAATAATAAACAAAAATATTTAAGGTCAAAACAAAAAATAAAAGCAAACTTACTCAAATAAACTTATTGTACAAATTTTATAATATTAGATAATACTCTTAGTACTAAAATATAAAATTCAGACAAGCTGAATGTCAGTGTATCGTAAACTATGTTATTTCATATGATGAATCGTTATAAAATAACACGAACATTTAAAAAAGTAAATATATTAGATATATAGTAAGTATAGAGGTGTTTACATGTGATATTTTACCCCAAATTCTGCATGGTTGTATTTGTATTAAAATTAATTTTGTTATTAATCTTTTTAGAGGTTAAGTCCATAAAGAGCTGAGGTATTAAATTACTAGTCCCAAATCACCAAACTAATGTGAATAATATATTTTAAAGAAGACAGAGAAGTTTACTAAGGCACGTTTAGCTTTAAATTCTTAATTGCTATCTAGAGAAAAAACAAAGAACTCCAAATGGGCAGGATTCTGCATTGAGTTTGTTCATTGGTGATACTCATATGCCTTAAGCAGTCCAAGGACAAAGGGGATACTCAAAAGACATTTGTTCAGTGACTGCACCTGTGTCTTTTGGGCATGTTAATTACTTTTTCTGTGTATTAGAGTTAGGTAATGCCACGCACCTCATTGAGCTGTTGTAAGAATTAAGACACTACAGAAAATGCATTCAGTGCCACTCTCTTAGCTGGGTTTGAAAACACTTGAGACATTAGTTCTGCATATGCATTTTAATAAAACATTCTTGTTCTTATTTAAAGGCTTCATGAAAAATAAATATAGGCTCCAGGTTATGCTAGAATAAGATAACACTTTTAGGCAGGTTTTTTACTGTTAACCTTCAGGTTATAAAAGAAAATACCTCTTTACCTTTAAAAGAAGAGGGATCCTAGTGTAATTCATGAATATTAATAACCATGTGATGCAAATTATCAAGCTCTTTACCAACATTAACTCTTTTAATACTTATTCTTTTATAATATTTAATACCCACATTAAAAATGTAAAAAGGAAAAACATAAAATTAATTTTGAGAATATTATTTAAACTAATAAATCCAAGTTATTACTTTAATATTTAATCAATACAAGAATCATGATTGAGATGTTTTATGTTATTTTTGTACTTTTTGTTTAAAGTCGGTGTGTTCATTATACATTAAGCACATCTTAAT
>NW_016820246.1:1025053-1031337 GCF_001698545.2 Rhinopithecus bieti | reverse complement strand
ATTTTAAAATTTGAATTGGTAGAATATATGGTTGCCTTTGATTGACAAGTGAAGACTGAAATTTTAAGATGTCTTCTTTATAATTTAGTAAATGTGTTCAAACATTGCCGTTTTTATTTGCTGCGAAACCAAGAACAGTCTCTCAACTACAAATTGATTCTGCCTGGTCACTCCGCTGGTGGAGTACTGGTAATTTACAGAGAGATGATTGTGCATTTACTTACAAATTTCCTCATTCTTAGGCAAGCGAGGATTCCAAAGGCATACAACTACTCACAATTCTGTTTACACGCTGACATTTCTAAAATAACTCAAAATTGAACTCTTGTCTTTGGAGTTACTGGCGTCAGTAGGATCCAATTACATACCTTTCACTTTTTATAAAAGTCTAAGATTTTAAAGATCAATGTAGTAACCCCTAAGCAGAACCAAAGGAGAGCTAAAACTATTATTTTAACAAAAGGTAAAATAATAAAAATGCTTATTTTAAAAATGTTAATGGATTGACAAAAACTGTGATTAATTTGAATGCTTGAAATGTACCGTAACCTTTGCTTACATTTTTAACCCCTTTTTGAATATAATAAAGAATCTTGTTTGGATTTCAAAAAGAAAAATGAAAATCAACCAAAACGGAATACAGCTTATAATTATAATCCATGCTCTTTTCTTTGGAAACTAAGATTTTGCAATAAGGATAATATTTTCACTGAGTCTCTAACATAGGCAAGTAATAAATATTTTCTCAAAGAATGAAAAGAATTAAATTGGGTTGGATTGAGTTGAGCTTAACAGAATGGGTACTTTATGACTGTAAAACTTCTTTATTTCGGCCAGGCGTGGTGGTTCACTCCTGTAATCCCAGCACTTTGGGAGGCCGAGGTGGGCAGATCACGATGTCAGGAGATCGAGACCATCCTGGCCAACATGGTGAAACCCCGTCTCTACCAAAAATACAAAAATTTAACCGGGCATGGTGGCTCGTGCTGCTGTAATCCCAGCTACTCGGGAGGCTGTGGCAGAAGAATCTCTTGAAACAGGAAGCTGGAGGTTGCAGTGAGCTGAGATGGC
Organism: Rhinopithecus bieti; assembly: GCF_001698545.2. Lineage (NCBI taxonomy): Eukaryota > Metazoa > Chordata > Mammalia > Primates > Cercopithecidae > Rhinopithecus > Rhinopithecus bieti. The sequence goes on along the minus strand of NW_016820246.1, from coordinate 1,030,266 downwards.
ACCACTGCACTCCAGCCTGGCAACAGAGCGAGACTCTGTCTCAAGAAGACAAAAAACTTCTTTCTTTCAGTAAGATTTTAAGCATCAAAAGTAAAAGATAATTTATTAAAATCTTTAATAAATACATGATATATGCATTTTTTAATCTAAAATCTCTGCCAATCAATAAGAAAAAAAACCCTCTCGTGGAAAAAAAGACAAAGAATGGCAAAGATAATTTATTAATTATGCACAAACAAAAATATTTTCATTCTCATAACCAAAAGAAAAAAACAAAAAATTTAAAAAATTTTTAAAAATCCATTTGTTCTTTTGTCTTTAGGTAAAAGCAACTTCAGACTGTTTCTTATCTCTATAGATTAAATTGGCTTTGTATAATTTTACTAAAATGGTACCACACAGAATATTTTATTTCGCTGTCTGGCTTATTTTACTCAGCATAATAATCTTGAGATTGATCAATGCTATTAATTCATTTTATTTTTATAATTATATTTATATATTTTATTACATGTAAATATGTCGTGCTAAACAATACTTGATATGACAATATGCATAAACATATGTATATATTTACATGTTCTTTTGTTATTGATTATCACTCTCATTAGAGTATAATCTCAGTGGAGTTAGTTAGAAATTTTGTCAATGACATTAACTTTTTTAATCCAATGGCTAACATAATGTTTGGCACATAATAGGCAATAAATAACTGTTAAAAGTTTCTTCAATGCATTTACTTATAAAACTTTGTATCCATATTGAATTATTTTCTTAGAAGAAATTTCAAAATATGAAATTATATACTTCAAAATTATAGACTTCAAAAGGCAGGACCAACTCTCCATTAACAGGTGGATGGATAAAAAAAGTGTGGTATACCCATACATGGAAATCTTGCATAAAGTTTGGAGAAGTTTAAGTAGAAAAGTAACATGACGTACAATTTGAAGATACGAGTTTGCTTTGAAGAATTTGTATCAAGGACGTATGTGAAAGATCATTGATTTGTGTATCATCTATTTGCAGAAATACGCAATCATATATGTATGTGAAAAACACCAGTAAAAGACAACATATTAGCCATTATTATTCAGTTTATCAGAATGGTACAACAATAGATGGCAATTGTGCCTTTTTTCAACTTTCTTTTTCACCCTGTTTTATGTTCTTTTAATTTCCTACACTGAAAATCAGTCTCTTTTATAATAGGAAAATGCAGGACATTTAAAATTGTTTATGCCAATATATAATTTTACTTATATTTTTTTCCTAGGAAATTGAAAGTGTGACTGATAATTATTTGAGTTTTGATGGGACTAAAGCTTCTGGACAGGCTATCCACAAGATAAGGAATATAAACGGCCAATAAAGAAGAAAAATGTTCAGTCTTTCTCATAATCTAACTAGTACAAAATTAGATTAAATAACAGTGAGCTACCATTTAAACCCACTGAATTGTTAAAAATAAAATGAATGCAATTCCTTTGTTGTGTGATTACTATTTCTGTGACTTAAAAATATTCAAAATGATCATGCTTATTAGACTGTGGTCAGAAAACCAAAGATACTGGTTTCTTGCAATGTTTACAATACATTGTTTACAGAAAAAGCAAACACAATGTGTCTATGTGTAAAAATTAATAGTGGCAATCTCTGTTGGATGAGAGTACTGATAATTTCATTTTCTCATGCGTGTTTTTATTATTTTTTGCCAAGTTTTTAACAACATATGCTGTTCAGAATTGAAGAAAAAAATCTTACAGATTATTTTAATACATTTAAATGCTGTCTTTTTTACATTGTACTCATAAAAGCCCCTTTAATATACTGTCTCAAGAATATTGCCGTTTGGTTCCTGGCTTCAATATCACTTAACACTGATTCTGTCTCAGACTATTTTCTATTATGTAGCAATATTTTTCCAGTTCACATGTATTATTAGACATTCTAAAGTCTACTTGTAAAATGTTTCCTCTATTTTCTGATCTAAATACAAGAAGGTCTTCTATTTTATGATTTTCTGCAAGTTTACTTATGCTTTCTGAATATCATTTCTCTTATCTATAAGATGGAAAAAATAGCACTATGAATGCAATAGACTGAATGTAAAAACTTCATTTTAATTATAGCTCTCATTAATTAAATATGTATTACATGTCTAGAATGAAACTAATTGCTTTACAAGGTTTATTTTATTAAATTTTAATTACAAATATAAAAGACTTGCTGAAAGTCGGCTTCACCTATTGCTGACAAATGACTTGAACTGGTCAATTGTTCTGAGCCCTAATAAACATTCAGTTTTTACTGACTCTAATTTCCCTGAGCATGCAGTGTTGCCTAACATTGTAAATATTTCACTTATGTCCTCTAATCGTTGTGATGATTAATTTTATTTGTCAATTTGGCTTGACAATGTTGCTTAGGTTTTTGGTTAGACATTAGTCTAAATATTGGTGTAAAGCTATTTTGTAAATGTAATTAACATGCACAGTTATTTGACTTTATGTAAAGCAGATCATCCTCCATAATGTGGTTAGGCCTCGTCCAACCAGTTTAAGGTCTTAAGAGCAAACGTCTTGAGTGTCTCCAGCATGTAAAATAGAAATTCTGTCCAAATTTCCAGTCTGTTTTCTGCGTCACCAATTTTTGACTTGCCAGCATACACAATCTTGTGAGCCAATTTCTGAAAATCAGTCGCAATTTCTCTTTCCCTCACTCTCTTTCTCTCTCTCCCTCTTTCTGTCCTCTCCTCCCTCTCAGTTGGTTCTCTTTCTCTACAGAAAGCTAATACAATCATCATATAAGGATACTTTATATAGAAAACTTCGTGTACAGAAGAATAGCAATATTAACTCTAGTCAAATAGCTGACCAAACTTTGCTTGATAGGCAAATAACACAAACAGAATCAATATTATGCTACAAGAAAACATAAATTAAAATACAAGGGTTTTCTATGTCTGACATAAAATGAATGCTTGTAAACTTGATACTATATCAGCTTACTTTACATGGATTAAAATAGTTACATAATGTAATGAGCTTTTAGTGTTTTCTTCATTCTTTGCTCTGCAGCTTCAGGGAAATCCAATGGAGAGTATACTCACACCATGGTTTTTAAATATGACTCTTCATTTCTGAAATATACTCTTCCCCCTGTAAAATGAGGGAGGTTGCGCTAGAAGATTCCTAGGACCCTAATTCTACTTTCTGGTAATTACACTTATGTTCATAGTGAATAACGAAAAAAATTGTTTTGTATTAATCCTTCATTCTGGTAATTAATATATATGAATGCTTCCTTTGTGGGTGCCTGAAAAGAATATTTTCTTTCTCAGAAAAATAATTATTATAAAGGAAGTAATTAGCTTTTTCTCTGAACTCAACCTGGAAACATTTAACAATCATATAGAAAATATCTATTCAAACATCTCACTCAAGATTCGTCTCTTTCTATTACAGTGAATTTCATTGATTTTATTCAAACCATGGGAGGTTATTTTTAAAATTCTCATTCATACTTAATCAGGGCCAAGAAAGATAAATTCAATAATATTAGCCAGAATGAATTCCTTATTATATTTCTAACTGAGAAGCAGATATCAACGCCATGTTTTAGAACTTCCACCTTTTCCTTTTCCACTTTATTCTTTTAAACATCGTTGTTAAGCTTCTAATTACTAGGTACAATACATAAAGAGAAAGCTCCTCAAATATTCGTAATTATAGTCATAAAAATGATGATCCAATTATGACATCAAAGATTCACAGAGTTATCACAAATTACTATATGGCAAAACAGCACTGTATGTTAAAAAAGCAACATTATATTTTGAACTTGCTTTAATGATCATTATATTTAATAGCCTATCATCATTTCTTTATAAACTCAATAAGTGAGATGCATATAGCTCATTTTAATCATCTCGTAGTTGAAACTCATTAACCTGTAGAAAGCTATCTTCCGGATAAATGCAGAATCTTTTTTTCTCTACAAAACATTGTTTAAAATTAAAAGATGTTTAATTTTAAATTAAAATTTTAGAAGACCAAATAATTTCCTTATGATGCCTAAGTGATTTTCTAAGGATTTTAAAACACAAATAGAAAATAATTTTAGGCCGGGCGCGGTGGCTGAAGCCTGTAATCCCAGCACTTTGGGAGGCTGAGATGGGCGGATCACAAGGTCAGGAGATCGAGACCATCCTGGCTAACCCGGTGAAACCCCGTCTCTACTAAAAAATAAAAAATAAAAAAAAACTAGCCGGGCGACGAGGCAGGCGCCTGTAGTCCCAGCTACGTGGGAGGCTGAGGCAGGAGAATGGTGTAAACCCAGGAGGCGGAACTTGCAGTGAGCTGAGATCCGGCCACTGCACTCCAGCCTGGGCAACAGAGCGAGACGCCATCTCAAAAAAAAAAAAAAAAAAAAAAAGAAAATAATTTTAAAACATAGCTTTTCCTGTTGTTTGCTACATCATGTGAACTTGTTATAAAATGTAAATAAGAATGATCTGTGCTTTCTTAGAAAGATCCTTCATGCACAGACCTTGGTCTATATACAGATTACAGAGGACATTGCTTAAGAAGGTATAGAATCATTGAAAGTATGCATTACATTGTCAGCAAAATAAAACAAAATAAACAAGCAATACTAACTGGTAGAAGTCATAGGGGAGTCTGTTGTTTGGGTAAAAGTGTCCTATAGAATTAAAGAGAAAATTTGAAAGATATAAAATCCTGTTATTTGAAATAAAATCTCTGTTAGGAACAGCATATATTTCTTTTCACAGGCTTTATTGTATCAAATGAATTTATCTCTTGCTCCATATCTTCAATTATACATTGAAGTCATATTTAATAAATTATTATAAATTAATGTAATGCTTATGATTATTATAAATTATTCAATTTTAAGTGTTCTGAAGTCAATATTATAAAAATAAATAATCTGTAGAGAATGAAACTTGTATTTTCATACAAATTGCCAAACAGACTTACCAAACCAGCTGAAAAAGTTTCAACAATAATTTTTCTCCCATGTAAGATGTTTCCATATCACAAACACCTCAAGTTCTCTCTAGGTGACATCTATTTAATTCTGTATAGTTACACATCAATGCATCTGCAAGATTTAAAGCCGACATAGATTTCAAGAGACATATTTCATCTACTTAATATCACGAATTAATAACATGGTGCTAAGCTCAG